>NC_068937.1:110092663-110359393 GCF_016801865.2 Culex pipiens pallens
CACACAAAAAAATATTTCCGAATGTTACATCATTTATGATGTAACACTTTTGCACGTCATTAAACATTTAAATTTAAGTGCAATTTTATGTAAATTTGCAACAAATTATACGTAAAAACATGATTTTACGTGTGATTCAACCGTTTACGTCGAATCTCAAGTTTACATCAACTGAGTTTACATGTGATTCATTTTTTCCGTGTCGAGTAAATTCACATATTTTTTTCTGTGTACGACTTAACTTGTAGGTCCGACGGGGGCCAACATTCAATTTCCCGTCCGACGGAAAGCGTGACCAGACAAATCTTTAAAAGGGCATAAAATTTCCGATCTTCTGATACCCATACATCAATGTTTTCTATAAAACCCACGTTTTTAAATACCTGGGCTTTTCGCCCAGTTTGATCCACGAGAAAAAAAATTACGAAAGTCCATACATTTTTGGCAGATTGCTCAAACGAAACCATAACAACTTTTTTGCTTAGGTATTTAAAAACGTGGGTTTTATAGAAAACCTAGATGTATGGGTATCAAAAGATCGGAATTTGTTTGCCCTTTCCAATGCCACAGAGATTGACTTGTGAATCGTGGACCGGTTCGGATGCCGGCGGATTTTCCGACGACGAAATTTCGGGTTTAAACGAAATTCCAACGAAAAATCTATTCTATCGATACAAATACCCCCAAAACGGTGTTATACCCACTCCAAAATGTTCATTTAGCAATTCTATGGTAATATATTGACATTTAGTTGAATTAAAAGTTTGCAAAATTAAGTTTAGATAAGTTTTATATAGAATTTCCAGAGTTATATAAACTTTTATACTAAGTAGTTAGTAAACTTTATATTCAATCCAAATTATTTTTTTAATCAGTCAAGGATGCCTAGTTGGAGTTGGGAGACTGGATTTATGGTGATTTGTCAAAAAATAACATTATTTATGTTAATTTTTCGAAAGGTGTACAAACTTTTTTGCACCTTTTTTATTTTCGTAAAAGTATTTGTTATTAAAGAGGTTTCGGGGAGGCCGGAATGAAACACGCGGTTAACTTAGCGAAAAGAAAAATAAAGCGTGTAATCTCTTTGTTGTTTGGTTACAGACTGATAGCGGAAGTGCAGCTGTCAAACAGAAGCAGCCCACGTGTGCCCAGTGGGCTTGAGCGTCGTAGGGGCGAACAGAGTGCGGTGGTTGCCAACTTATCACCCCTGCTCAATCACAGCACGTCTCCTCCAATCCCAGCTTGGCGCGAAGATCCTTGAAGACAGCTGCCGGCAGACCCTTGGTCATGATGTCCGCTTGTTGCTCCGCAGAGCGCACGAACTCGATCTCGATCGTCCTCTGCTGCACCAGCTCCCGCAGGAAGTGGAACTTGGTGTCCACGTGCTTCAGGCGCTTGCAGTCTCGAGAATCCTCGGCAATCCTGATCGTGGACTGGTTGTCCTCGAACATCGGTACGGGACCGTCCACTGGCTTGCCCAGATCGTCCAGCACGCGTATCATCCACAGAGTGTGGCACGCCGCCGTGCAGAGTGCCGCGAGCTCCGCCTCCGTCGACGACAGAGACACCGTCTGCTGCTTCCTCGTCAACCAGCCGACAGTACATCCGAACAGCTTCACCACGCAGCCCGTGATCGAACGACGATCGGTAGTGTCGTTCGCCCAGTCCGCGTCGCTGTACACTTCCAGCAGTGGAGGGTTCTCCACGGCCTTGTACACCAGACCGACGTCCAGTGTCCCCTTGATGTACCGCAGCATCCGCTTCAGATGGACCCAGTGTTCATCCGTCGGACACGACTGGAACTGACTGAAGTAGTTCACGGCCGCAGCGAGATCCGGTCTTGTTGTGAGGGACGCGTACGTCAGACAACCGACCAGCTCACGGTAGGGCTTCGACGTTCTCTGCTTCTCCTCTCCTTTCACCAGCCTCAGCCGGTGCTCCATCGGTGTCGAGATCGGCTTGCAGTCGTCCATCCGGAAACGCTTCAAGAGGCCATCGAAGTAGTCGCGCTGACTGATCTTCAGAACTCCTTTCAGCTTGTCACGTTCAAAGCGCATTCCTAGGAACTGCTTGATCTCACCTTCGTCCGTCATCTCGAACTCCTCGGTTAGCTTCTGCTTGACCGCTTCCAGCACTTTCAACGACGTTCCGGCCAGGAGAATGTCGTCGACGTACAGTACCAGGATCAGCTTCTTGTCTCCAGCTCCTCGGGTGTAGAGACACATGTCGTTGGCGCTCCGGACAAATCCGAGTTTGCTGATGAAGCCATGGAATCGGTCGTTCCACGCTCGAGACGCTTGCTTCAACCCGTAGATGGAACGGTTCAGCTTGCAGACCAGGCCATTCCCCTGCTGAAACTCTTCCGGCTGGGTCATGTAGATCTCTTCAGCTAACTCACCGTTCAGGAACGCGGTCTTCACGTCCATCTGGTGCACGAACATCCGATTCTCGTTGGCCAGCGCCAACACCGCCCGCAGCGTGTCCAACTTCGCCACCGGAGAGTAAGTCTCGGTGTAGTCGAACCCAGGCTTCTGCGTGAAGCCTCTGGCGACAAGTCTCGCCTTGAACCGGTCCGGTTTCTCAGCGTCGCCCCGCTTCACCTTGAACACCCACTTGCAGGTAACGGCTTTGCGTCCTGCAGGCAACTTCACCAGCGTCCAGGCGTTGTTGTGCTTCATGGAGTTCATCTCGTCTTGCATCGCAGCTCTCCACTCGTGCCAATCGTCCCGCTTTTTCAGCTCAGGGACCGAACTCGGGATGTCCTCGATGAAGTTCATCGCGTTGAGTGCAAAACTGGCGTACTCAACCTCGAAATCCTTGTGCCAAGCGGGAGGGTTCTTCGGTCTTTGAGGTCGGCCGCTGCCATCAGCTTCCTCAGCTTCGGGTTCATCGGCAGCACTGCTGAAATCGTCTTCCGAAGTCTCGTCTCCATCGTCGGCACAGCTCGCGTCATCGACGCAGCTCTCTTCATCGGATTCAAGTGGCACAAACTGCGATTCGGGTTGCGCGATGTGCTGCTGCTCCGCAACAGACTCCACGAAGTCCACGTCGCGCGCCGTGATGACCGTCCGTTTCTTGGGGTCCCAGACTCGATACCCGTTGTGTGAGTACCCGACGAGCGTTCCTTTCCACGCCTTGTTATCCAGCTTTCGGCGCAACTCCTTCGGGACGTGGACGAACACATCGCTGCCAAAAACACGAATGTTCGACACGTCCGGCTTCTTGGACTCCCACAACTCGTACGGCGTTTTCTTCATCTCGAGAGCAGCGGTCGGGCTTCGGTTCGTCAGGTAGGCCGCCGTTAGCATGGCTTCCCCCCAGAACTTCTTGTCGACGCCAGCATCAGCAAGCATCGCCCGCGCCTTCTCGACTAGCGTCCGGTTCATGCGCTCGCTCAACGGGTTCATCTCCGGCGTGTAGGGGACAGTAGGCTCCATCCGGATCCCCTTTTGCTTGCAGAACCCCTCGAAACGCTTGTTCCGGTACTCGCCGCCGTTGTCGCACTTCAGCCGAGAGATCGGCCGCTCGAACTTTGCCGTCACCAAGGCCTCGTACTCCTCGAAACACTCCATGACCTCGTCCTTCGAGCGAATCAGGTACACCATCACGAAATGGGTCCAGTCGTCGATGAACGTCACAAAATATTTCATCCCGTCGAGTCCCTCCGGCGATACGGGACCACACACGTCGGTGTGTACCAACTCGAGCACTCGCGACGATCGACGACCTTCACGCGGTGGGTGAGGCTTACGCGTTTGCTTGCCGACGACGCACGATTCACACACGACGGTATCGTCAGTCCCGGCGGTACAGAGATCGAGTCCAGATACCATCTCCTTCTGCACCAGACACTTGAGGCTTTGCTCGTTCAAATGTCCAAAACGACGGTGCCAGAGCACGAACCCCTTCCGCACGCGACCGCACGTCAACAGCGAAGAATCTTCCGTACCGTGCCGAGCCAGAAAGTTCATTTCGTACAGCTTGTTCTGCACAGTAGCACACGCGACGATTTCGGAACCACTGTACACTGTCGCTTTCCCGTTTTCGAACACGACGCGCATCCCGGCTTGTTCAACGCGCAGCACCGAAAACAAATTGCAGCGCAACTTCGGCACGTACAACGCGTCTTTGATCGTACAGTTCACTCTCTTACCGTCCACGACCGCCACCACCTTCACCGTGCCGGAGTGCTCCGCCTGGATCGTTTCACCGTCCTTGGCCACCGCGATCTCGATGGGCTTCTTCAGACGATGCAGCTCACAGAACAGTTCCTTGTCCCGCACGAGGTGGTCCGTCGCACCGGAATCGATGAACCAGCGCGTCCGCGCCTGCTGGAGGTTCACCTCGCTCACGAAGCAAACTTCCTTCCGGTTGCTGCCGGAATCCGCTACGTTCGCCTTCGACTTCTGCTTCCTCTTGCTCTGCTGCGGCTTCTTCTTCTCGGGACAGTCGGCCACCCGGTGGCCCTCCTTGTTGCAGCCGAAACACTTTTTCTTCTTCTGCGGCTTCGCCCCGTGAAACGCAGCATTGCTCTGGGACGGGGTGGGCGATTCGATGCCCTTCTTCGTCTCTTCGTCCAAGAGCCGGTTCTTGACGAAATCGAGCTTGAGGTCCTCCTGCGACATGGTTTCCAGCGCCGTCACAGCACCGGAGTACGCCGATCCCAACGAGATAAACAGGTGGCAAATCACGTCGATCTCCTCCAGCTTCGCGCCGGCAGACCGATACTCCCGGATCAACTTTTCGAACTGCAAAAAGTGCTGCTGCAGCTTTCCCCCATCGTAGCGCATCGTCACGATCTGCCGTTGGATCCGCATCCGGCTCGCGACGCTCTTCCGCGCGTGGATTTTGTGCAGCTTGTCCCAGATGTCCTTCGGGGACATGTCCTCCTCCAGGTGGTCCATCTGCGCATCGCTGATCCGCGCCATCAACTGCGAACGGCAGTGACGGTCCTTCTTGATGCGCTTTTCCAGCAGCTTCATCCGGGCCGTCTTTTCCTCCGGCTTTTCTCCCGGTTTCTCCTTCAGTTTCGCCACGTCACCCACACTCGTCCGCACACATTCCAAGAGCTCGTGCTCCTCCAGGAATGCTAGCATGCGGAGCCGCCACGGGTTGAAGTTGGACTCGTCCAACATCGGCACCTGCACCGGAGCGGGTTTTGCGTCCGTCATGACGCCCGACGATTCCGCGCACTTTTCCGTTTGACCGAAACGCGACTTGGGCCCATAACCTAAAGAGGTTTCGGGGAGGCCGGAATGAAACACGCGGTTAACTTAGCGAAAAGAAAAATAAAGCGTGTAATCTCTTTGTTGTTTGGTAACAGACTGATAGCGGAAGTGCAGCTGTCAAACAGCAGCAGCCCACGTGTGCCCAGTGGGCTTGAGCGTCGTAGGGGCGAACAGAGTGCGGTGGTTGCCAACTTATCAGTTATATAACTTTTTATGGAAATCATCTTTTCATGAGCTTTTTGGTGTGTATTTCGACCCGAGTGATTTCGCGATTGTTTGACAGTTGCTTTGGCGGATTTTAACGGTGCGCGTCGCGGTTATCACGCAGGATTTTCGTGGCCGTTTCCGTCTTTGTTTTCCCCCCGATTGTGTGTGTATTTCGACCCGGGTGATTTCGCGATTGTTTGACAGTTGCTTTGGAGAATTTGAACGGTGCGCGTCGCGGTTATCACGCAGGATTTTCGTGGCCGTTTCCGTCTTTGTTTTCCCCCCGATTGTGTGTGTATTTCGACCCGGGTGATTTCGCGATTGTTTGACAGTTGCTTTGGAGAATTTGAACGGTGCGCGTCGCGGTTATCACGCAGGATTTTCGTGGCCGTTTCCGTCTTTGTTTTCCCCCCGATTGTGTGTGTATTTCGACCCGGGTGATTTCGCGATTGTTTGACAGTTGCTTTGGCGGATTTGAACGGTGCGCGTCGCGGTTATCACGCAGGATTTTCGTGGCCGTTTCCGTCTTTGTTTTCCCCCCGATTGTGTGTGTATTTCGACCCGGGTGATTTCGCGATTGTTTGACAGTTGCTTTGGAGAATTTGAACGGTGCGCGTCGCGGTTATCACGCAGGATTTTCGTGGCCGTTTCCGTCTTTGTTTTCCCCCCGATTGTGTGTGTATTTCGACCCGGGTGATTTCGCGATTGTTTGACAGTTGCTTTGGAGAATTTGAACGGTGCGCGTCGCGGTTATCACGCAGGATTTTCGTGGCCGTTTCCGTCTTTGTTTTCCCCCCGATTGTGTGTGTATTTCGACCCGGGTGATTTCGCGATTGTTTGACAGTTGCTTTGGCGGATTTGAACGGTGCGCGTCGCGGTTATCACGCAGGATTTTCGTGGCCGTTTCCGTCTTTGTTTCCCCCCCGATTGTGTGTGTATTTCGACCCGGGTGATTTCGCGATTGTTTGACAGTTGCTTTGGAGAATTTGAACGGTGCGCGTCGCGGTTATCACGCAGGATTTTCGTGGCCGTTTCCGTCTTTGTTTTCCCCCCGATTGTGTGTGTATTTCGACCCGGGTGATTTCGCGATTGTTTGACAGTTGCTTTGGAGAATTTGAACGGTGCGCGTCGCGGTTATCACGCAGGATTTTCGTGGCCGTTTCCGTCTTTGTTTTCCCCCCGATTGTGTGTGTATTTCGACCCGGGTGATTTCGCGATTGTTTGACAGTTGCTTTGGCGGATTTGAACGGTGCGCGTCGCGGTTATCACGCAGGATTTTCGTGGCCGTTTCCGTCTTTGTTTTCCCCCCGATTGTGTGTGTATTTCGACCCGGGTGATTTCGCGATTGTTTGACAGTTGCTTTGGAGAATTTGAACGGTGCGCGTCGCGGTTATCACGCAGGATTTTCGTGGCCGTTTCCGTCTTTGTTTTCCCCCCGATTGTGTGTGTATTTCGACCCGGGTGATTTCGCGATTGTTTGACAGTTGCTTTGGAGAATTTGAACGGTGCGCGTCGCGGTTATCACGCAGGATTTTCGTGGCCGTTTCCGTCTTTGTTTTCCCCCCGATTGTGTGTGTATTTCGACCCGGGTGATTTCGCGATTGTTTGACAGTTGCTTTGGCGGATTTGAACGGTGCGCGTCGCGGTTATCACGCAGGATTTTCGTGGCCGTTTCCGTCTTTGTTTTCCCCCCGATTGTGTGTGTATTTCGACCCGGGTGATTTCGCGATTGTTTGACAGTTGCTTTGGCGGATTTGAACGGTGCGCGTCGCGGTTATCACGCAGGATTTTCGTGGCCGTTTCCGTCTTTGTTTTCCCCCCGATTGTGTGTGTATTTCGACCCGGGTGATTTCGCGATTGTTTGACAGTTGCTTTGGAGAATTTGAACGGTGCGCGTCGCGGTTATCACGCAGGATTTTCGTGGCCGTTTCCGTCTTTGTTTTCCCCCCGATTGTGTGTGTATTTCGACCCGGGTGATTTCGCGATTGTTTGACAGTTGCTTTGGCGGATTTGAACGGTGCGCGTCGCGGTTATCACGCAGGATTTTCGTGGCCGTTTCCGTCTTTGTTTTCCCCCCGATTGTGTGTGTATTTCGACCCGGGTGATTTCGCGATTGTTTGACAGTTGCTTTGGAGAATTTGAACGGTGCGCGTCGCGGTTATCACGCAGGATTTTCGTGGCCGTTTCCGTCTTTGTTTTCCCCCCGATTGTGTGTGTATTTCGACCCGGGTGATTTCGCGATTGTTTGACAGTTGCTTTGGAGAATTTGAACGGTGCGCGTCGCGGTTATCACGCAGGATTTTCGTGGCCGTTTCCGTCTTTGTTTTCCCCCCGATTGTGTGTGTATTTCGACCCGGGTGATTTCGCGATTGTTTGACAGTTGCTTTGGCGGATTTGAACGGTGCGCGTCGCGGTTATCACGCAGGATTTTCGTGGCCGTTTCCGTCTTTGTTTCCCCCCCGATTGTGTGTGTATTTCGACCCGGGTGATTTCGTGATTGTTTGACAGTTGCTTTGGAGAATTTGAACGGTGCGCGTCGCGGTTATTGCGCAGGATTTTCGATGCCGTTTTCGATTGTGTGTGTTTTTCGGTCCGGGCGGTTTCGCGTTTTCGCATTTTATTTGGTTTTATCTTTCCACAGCCGGCTGTCTAAGATTGAATCATTTATGCTAAACTAAACACCAAATAACCGGGAATAATCTCATCCGCATCCTCCGACTGTTTGCCTTGAGAATCACACTATTAAACAAAATTTATTGATTATTGGGTCGCATCATCATCCTCTATGTTGGATCCTGGCCATTACCCTTACCCACTAACAAAATCCCAAGTAGAAGTAGTTTTCCGGCACACGTGGGGGTGTGGATATCGTATAGAACCCACCCTTGGTAGCAACCTGTGCTAACTAACATTCCCGTCCCAATCCCCCGAGATCTACAAACTGACATGGCGGGCGCCGTTGGTGGCCAATGACTGTTACCTATTTGCTTCAGATCTAGTTTTAATGATCTTGATGTTTTATCTTTTCAACGCATTCATACATGCTGTTGATAAGGGAAACACCATTAGATCGTTCAAGCGTATGGTCGGTTGTATTGATAGGATATTACGGTCCTGTTCAGCAACGGAGAAGGACAACCATGGGTGGTCTCTCATGCTCATGCTCATGCTCATGCTCAAATCATCTTTTCATGAGCTTTTTATAGCAAAATGTTCGGCATGAGTTTCTGAATAAAACGTAGTACTAGGTTTTTGTCAAACTTTTAATTGTTTATATGTTTCATCACAAAATGTGCATAGTGCCCAAGGGATGTAAATATTTTTTTTACATACATTACTTTCTTTTAATGTGTACCAACATTGACCAAAATATGACATCGGTATTACGTCTACAGCCCGAGTTATTCAACTGTCTCATTATAGACGCACTTGGCAGGAACAATGAGACACTCTACGAAAATCAATTATTTTCTAATAAAATGTCATGTTTTTGTATTGTTCCGTTGCAGGTAACTTGCCTTAATTATTTTAAAGCAATTTTACCAACTTGAAACTTTAATTAACAAAAGTTATACCAAAAAGTATTAGAATTTTGTAAAATCCATATATTTATACCAAAAAACTTTATATTTTTTGTTAAATGGAGTTAAAACTCAATAAATATGCCAAAAATCACTTTCAATTAATATTTTGAAAAAGTTACGTACACAGAAAAAAAAATTCCGGTAAATTTACATCATTTATGATGTACCAAAAGTGCACGTCATTAATGATGCTAATTTACATTAATTTCATTGTAAATTTAAATGCCATCCGATGTAAATTGGCCCAAGGAAATTTGATTTCATGTCTTGTAAATTTCCGATGAAAATAACGTAAATTTACCCAAAATCAATTTTTTTTTGCTCCGTTGAATCTGAAATCCGATGTAAATTTCATGCGTTTATGAGCCAAATCTTGACAAAAAAATATTGCTGATCCAGAAAAGACACTAAGTAGGAAATTCGTAATTTTATCCTACTTCGTGTCTAGTTGAGGATTAGAAATACTGTTTTGTTTAAGAACTGTACTTTGCTCAACACAAAAGCGCATAAAATTCAAGCAGATATCGATTCAACGGAGCAAAAGTTATTTCAAATTGTTGATAGAATGAATACTTAAATTTGAAAATCGCTCGCTGGGGCGCAGTAAAGTTTTCCCCAAGTTCAGCTCGGCAAGAAAGAATTGAATAATAGAAAAGTTTGATATATTTACCCATCCTTAGAGCAAACTAGAGCGTCATCACTTGACGAATGTCGAAGGTACAAATTCTCTCAAGGTTCTGTCGAAGTTCACGATTAAAGCAGTGCAGGTGTTGTCTTCCAGCTGACCTGCACTGCAATTCGAGCATGTCTAGCACGAAGGTAGCCTTTTCCTTCGTTCTACTGTTTACGGACCTATCATTTCTGCAGGTCTCCACTAGTAATGTCGGGGGTGTGTAGTCCTAGATTGCCTGAAGAATTTGACGAAATACAACGGTGCATACCTACTTGCTCTTGACTAGACTCTTAAAGATTATCACCATCGATCAGCATCGGCCAAACTGTTAAAAAAGTGTAAATTCATATAATCCTTTCAACATAATCAAATTGTATCTCCTAATTATCTTCGGGTGGAGAATGCGTTCTTACTTTTTAAGCTGGCAGCCAGGTCCATTGAAGTGTTGCAGCTGCTGGCTGGACCGATTCCGGCGTTTTCCGTGGATTCTGTTTCGGCGTTTTCGAGGGCAGTCATTTCATATTTTTCAGCTATCCAGCCAGCCAGCTCAACCGAATTCCGTCACTTCCTGTGAACTGTTAGAGTGAATGTTTTGAAAATATTTTTGAGAGATATCGATTTCAAATTACTTACCTTTCTATTCCGAAATGCGTCTCTCTTACAAATTTATTGGTAAAACAAATAAAAATGCGTTCATGAAACAGTTTGAGGAAAAAAATTGTTCGCTGATTCTGCAGAATCGCACCAAACAAAAACAGCGTCGATACGTCAAAAATATCGTTTGTTGATAGTACACGCTTATTTGAGAAAACATTCTTCAGAGAGAAATTCTGCCGGAGTTACGCAAGGGTGTAGATTTGAGCAGGTCAGGTGGATTCACAAACGTAACTCGAGTGTGTGTATTTCTTCACCCAAAAATATATTTTTTTTCTGTTTTGATAACATCGAACAAGGCAATGTAACACATAACTTAAACGTTAGTTGAATGAGCGGATGGATCATGGATACAAGCAATCCCTGACAGACGGACAGGGCCGACAACGGCCCGAAATCCGCCCGTCGGCTCGACAAAACGGCCCGAATTCCAACGGTTTGTCCGACGGAATTCGGGCCCTTTTCGTGCGTATATGCAACACTTTGTCCGACGATCGACGAAATCGGCTTTCGAGAAAATCGACGTTGACGGGCCGTTGTCGGGCCGTTTTCGGGCGACTTTGTTATTTAGAATGTCCTGCGATTGTCGGACGGCCACGTTTCGGATTTTTGTGTTGATTAAACTAAAACAATCTATTTTTTCATAGCTTTTTATGTTTTTATTTGTTGTTATTGTATAATTAATTACCCGCCATATAATCCGTACAAGGAAACGATTTTCATCCGAGGTGCCACAAATCAACTGATCGTTAGATTGGAAATTCTATGAGTCAGTCAAAGCTTTGCTGTTAGAGACTAAAGTTGAAACCTATAAAAAGGATTCTTATTAGCAAATAATAAGAGAAACAAAAAAAGTTATTTTAATTTACCTTTTTGATTTGATCATTTTGCTAGTCCTGAAAGTCCCTGGATTTGGAATCGTGGGGCTTACCCTTAAACATCGAGCCCATCGCTTAATAGGACGTCTTCCAGTGCTATTTGGAGCAGATTGGATTGTTTTAAACTGAATTCTGATTATAATTCACGAAACATAAACTTTTCTGGACTTGGACTTGGAAAAAAACGGATTCGTCATCAAATTGCGTAGCCTACTAGTACAAAAACAAATTGCAGATGTCACCTTTGACATTCGATCAAATGCACGACAAACGCTCGACTTCAGTTTAACAGGGATATTAACATTTGGCACGTTGGACGTCATTCAAAAATAGTCTAGCGTTTTCTGGCTAGGGACCATCCATAAACCATGTGGACACTTTTTTGGGAATATGTAACCTAGTGGGCAATTTTCCTTACAAAACAATTATTTTGTATGGATCGTGGACAATTGGATCCTAAAATGAAGCTTAGATTGCTGATATTATTGTTTACAGCGATAAAGCTTATTTTTCTGAGTACAATGACTCTTTGTACGACCACAAAGAGTTTAAAATGGATTTTTAAATCAATTTTGAAAAATTAACCTCGCGGTCCTTCTTGACAGAAAAGCTTCTACTTGACAGCTCGTTCCAAGGGGACCATAGTTGATCCATGGAAAAAATGTTGTCTCGTCAAAAAAAAATTTTACATTAAAATGGAAAAAAGTGATCAGAAATGGTTTTTAATCGTGTTTTTTACCGTTGTACATAATAATTTTCATAGGGCTTTAGTACCCAATTGAGTACTAAAGCCCTATGTAAATTTTTATGTACAATGGTAAAAAACACGATTAAAACCCATTTCTGATCACTTTTTTTCATTTTAATGCAAAAAATAAATTGACAAGACAACATTTTTTCGATGGATCAACTATGGTCCCCTTGGAACGAGCTGTCAAGTAGGAGCTTTTCTGTCAAGAAGGACCGCGAGGATAATTTTTCAAAATTGATTTAAAAATCCATTTTAAACTCTTTGTGGTCGTACAAAGGGTCATTGTACTCAGAAAAATAAGCTGTATTGCTGTAAATAATAATATCAGCAATCTAGCTTCATTTTAGGACCCAATTGCCATACACCGCCCCCCCCCCTCCCCTAAGTGTCCACGTGGTTTATGGATGGTCCCCTGGCTTATTTTTGTGATAATATTAATAAATTGTAATCTGTTATTTTATCGGGAACGATAACCTGTTAGTTTGAACTTTTAGAAGAGTTCTAACAGAAGTGGTTATTTTAACAGAATTCTAGCAACTCCACGCAAAAAAATAAGGCATATTTGAATCAACAAAACCGTTCTGTTGATTTGAAAATCATGATTTTTGTTGAATCAACGCTAAACGTCAAAGCAGCTTTTTCAAAACAACAAAAGACTTTTGTGGAAATAAGAAAATCAAGGTTTGTTTCAACGCAATTTTTTTGTTGTTGATTATATTCAACAATAAATTTGTTGATTCAAACCTCGTACAGGCTGATTCTACAAAAAAAATTTCTGGGCTTTATAATTTGTTTTGATAGTTGAATTTTAGCTTTTTCTAATAACAAGACCTTTCTCCCAGTAGGTCCAATCCAAATCCTGAAACGGAACTCGTAAACGAATTCCGTTTGAAACGCAGCAACCGGTTCAAACACGGAACCGTTGTTGCATTTGAAACGGAATTCATATACGTTTCAAATCGAATTCTGTTCCACAATTCAGATTGTACTTAGTTACCCATTTTTGGGTAAAAGTGAGTTAGCTGAAATGGGACTACTCTATTGTCAAAATTCTGATGAAGGATGGTAAGTCAAGATATATGTGTAAGTACACTGAAGATCAGAATTACACCAAAAAGTGTTGAATCCAACCATTTTCGCACAAGACCACGCTTCAACCATCGCGCCGTGTAAACAGCCCGGAACACATTGGCTGCACTCAAAGTAAAAAGTATCCTTTTTTCTAGTTCACCCGTCGTCACCCTTTAAAAGGGTATCGAAAATGTACTGAATTTGACATACCCTTTTAAAAGGGTGACGCCGGGTGAACTTTAAAAAAGGATAGAAAGTATCCTTTTTGAGGATTGAAAGTACCCTTTTGAGGGATACTTCTGATTTTGAGTGTGGATTCTGGCCAAAAACGCATCGAATGTGTAACTTTTGTTTTGGTGGTGGCCACCTGGTGGCAAAAATAGGAAGCTTTCGAATAATATTGTGCTGCCTTGTAGCCCAGGAAGGTGCTGTGTCCTATCCCTCGCCTAGACCAGACCAAAATCCATGATAAAGCTGTCAGACCAAAACTGTCAGACCAAGACTGTCAGACCAAAGAGCAAAAAGTAAACAATCTTGGTCTTCGGTGTAGGTGCACACAAATCAAGAAAAGAAAATTTGAAAAAGAATTTTATTTTTCAATTTCAATAACTGATTTTGGGCTGCAAAATTAAATGTACGCCAGAAAATTATTAAAAGGATGCGTACACCGTCAATTAAATAGGCAGTTTAAAGCTTTATTCCTCCACTTTAATTTTTGATCACGTTTTCGGTTTACACCTGAACAATCTTGAAATTATTTATGCGGATTTGTGATTCCTCTCGTTCCATCATTCCCTTGTTGTAGCCATTCTTGTTTTCCTTAGTAAATTTAAATTAAACTGCAATTTTTGAAGTCTTTATTTAAAAAAAAGTTATAAATTCACATCAACATAACTAATTTACATGCGCTCGAAATGCGGGTTTTCACCGTTTCCCCGTCACAGTTGGTGTTCTTCAGTAGATCCTTCCTCTCGCTAATGTACGCAATCTGCCGAATGTTGTGGTTCGCTGACAGGTTCAACGATTTGAATGTAATAGGGCCAAATGTCCTTCGTAGATTCTGGTCACAGCCGCCGCGTTTGCGGTCGTCATGCGAAGACATTCGCGGATCGACTCGAGTTGGTGCATTTTAGGTTCTGGAAAAAAACACATTTAGAAGATTCGATAAGAATTGTAATTAGAATCAGACTTAATCATACTTACTTAATCGCCAGTTGCGACTTGACGGCTTGCTTCTCGTCGAACAGCGTCTTTATCTGGCGAACCATCGTCTCCTTGGCGTCCCGCTCGCTCATGAAGCCTTCGTTCAGCGTGCCGCAGTCCTGCAGCTATTGAATCAAGCGCCGATAAACGTCCGCCTTCTCTTCGGTGAGCTTCTCGATTTCCGTCACGAGTTTGGATCGTTCTTCGCCCAGCAGTTCCAGCTCGTTCTGCGCCTGGACCATTTGGGTCTCGACTTCGTCCTTTTCGGACACGACCTGCTCAAAGTCGGCCACCTTCTCCTCGAGCTGCTGCTGGAACGTCTTGATCCGGTCGAGTTCCTCTGTGAGCTTGGCGATTTTGTGATCCTTGGCCGCGATGGTTGCTTGCTCTCCTCTCCAACCCCCTAACCCCTTCCTCCAACTTTCTAACCTCATAATTCTTCCGAGCCAGCTTCCCGAGCAACTTCCCGCACTACTCCCCGTCAACCCGCTCGCACTCCGCCTCCAGCTGGCACTTTTCCTCGCGCAACGTGTCCCGATCTTACCGCCACCGACTCGGTCAGCTGCTCAACCTGCTCGGTCAGGCTGTCCCGCTTCAACTTGAGCGCTTCGTGGGCGGTCAGCAGCTCTTCCTGCTCGTCCGTCAGCAGGGTGACTTCCTGCGTTACCGCGCCGAGTTGGGCGTTGAGGCTGGTGAGTCGCATTTTCCTGCTCGCGGTCGAGCGACTCGAGGCGAACGAGGAGCTGCGCTGTCGGGTTGCGGTCAGGGCTTCTGCGAGTTCCTGGAACTTCTGCTCAAGCTGCTTCTTGTCGGAGCAGAGTCGGGAGACGGTTGCGGATTGCGTGTTGAGTTCTTCCAGGGTTTCCTGGAGTCCCTGCTGGACACGATCGCAATCGGCTTCCACCGCGATCAAGTTGGAGCGGATCGCTTCGAGCTACTGCTCGACTTCGACGTTGGCTTGGGAAGTCTTGGCAGTAAGCTGCTTCTGGGCTTGCTGCACTTGATCTCCAGCTCGGTAAGTTCACTGTTCAGCCTTCTCCGTAAGTTGCGACTCGAGCAGCGATCGCCCAGCTTCCTTCACGCTGATCTCCTCCTTAAGCTGCTCCGTCAACTTGATCGTACTGTCAAGCTGTTCCTTCTTCTCCACTCCCGCAGCTTCCAAATCCTCACTCAGCTGCTCAACGACCTGCTCTCTAGCTTCAATCGATCCGCAGCGTCGCTCAGCTCCTCCTAGAACGCGATCTTCTCCGATCGCAATCCTTCAACCACCTCTTTCAGCGTACTCTCGCTAACCTCAAGTGACTCCGTCCGCTGCTTCGCCGCCTCCAACTCCCGCCGCAGCTCTTCAACGGTATCCTCGAGCGAACTCTTCTCCTACCTCAATTTACACTGCACCGCCGACAGCTTCTTCAGCAGGTCGGCGATCTGATCGAGTTTGGCGGTCAGGCCGATGTTCTTGGACTTGTAGCGTCGATCGAGCGAGGCGATCTTGTCCTAGAGGACGTTCATGCCGGCGAGGAGGGCGTCGTTACAGTTGGTGAGCAGTTGCTGCTGAACGCCGGTCTCTATGTGGGAGGTACTCTTGGTTTGGGACTCGACTAGGACGTTGCTCGAGGGTGATCTTGAGCTGGTCCAGTTGGTTCTTCTCCTCGTTCGTTTGCGCGTGATCGTTGGAAATGTCGGCGATCTTCGCGCTGACTTGGTCCGGATCTTCGTCGCGATCCGCTTCGTTCTATCCGCCGACGCTTTCTTTCAGGCTTCTTGAGGGCGAGTCCGCGACTGCTAGGGCTCGAGTCCGAGTTGGACGAATCGAAACCGCTGCTGCTGGACGAAAAGCGACGGCGCAAAATGGGCACCTAGCGCACCGGAAGGAGTCACTGGAATTGGGTCAAAAACAGGATTTTATTTCGTTCCATTCTTTTGGTCGAAAAAGACTTACATTCTTCACCACCGTCAGCACAGCCTATTCGTTCGTATCAGTGGCCAGTGGCCCACGGATGGTTCGAAGGGCTGCGTACGCCGGATCTGGTGTTTCTTCAAAACCTTGCAAAAGACGAACAGAAAAAAATTGATGGCTAAAAACTGACCTCGGAAAATGCCCTTTTTGCCCATTACATCCGGCTGTCCAACGGAACAAAAGGCACCGCCGTGTGCCCCAAACCTCCGTGAAGGAACTTACCACGTTTGTATACAAGTTTTGCTAGAAATATTAGAAATAAAATCACTAACATTTTGCTGACAAAATAAACCGCATTTTTTCAGCTCACTTTATGTCAAAGTCCCAGGCTGGTGGCGACACCCAACGGCAACTTTGTTGAAGCAGGCAAAAGAAAATTTTACACATTGGATGGCTTTTTGAGCCAAAACCAGCACAATGTGTAGAATCGACACATCGATTTCAAAACAACGCGGCGTACACATTCAGTGTGTCGGATCGACACATTTTGGGCGTAATTTTAATCTTCAGTGTAAACTTGAGGCAATGTAGTCGATACATTTGACGTCAAAATTCTCGTTTTTTCAAATGTCTTAAAAGTTTGTGCTTTAAAGTAAAAAGTGCTAATCAGTTTCGGGAAAAAAATGGCGGAAGCGCCATACTTGCCTCAAACATAACAGATCAACACCCTGTAACTCTCATGTTCCGGTCACAGACGATGGATATCTGCAGCTACGAACGATTTGCTGAAACGGATGGCGCTGCCGGTTCAGAACGTAGGACTTGGCCATCACTAACAATCAACAAAATTATGCATTCCACTCAAACTTGCTTGCCGCTACGATTTGGACCAGGAAGAGGTTGCGGCCACGGTTACGGCTCACTGCAGATCGCCGCCAATTGTTGGGAAGGATTCCAAGGAGAGTTTTCCTAAGAGGTAAAACTTGGGATTTATTTTGATTTATGTTTCTGTTTACTTGTCATTATACTTCTCTGGTTGTTTGGTCTTTCGATGACCGAATAATAAACAGCACCAGCTTATCATTTGGGATGAAAAACTTGTTATCATCTCTATCCACGCATATCCCCATAAAAACAACCTAAATATTGTTAACAAAACAAAATATCAAGCACTTACCTAACATAAAAGCAGGGCTGTGGCCGATTCCGGCCTCTGGAGGTTGGGCGACTCCCCAAAAAGACCCAACTTTTAGTCTAGCAACAACTTCTTGACAGAGTTGTGAAAATTTACAGACTCCAGCTCCGGCTGCGGCTTCGCAGAAGTTGACAACTCTGACTACAAATCCGGTTCCTTTCAAAATTGCCCGATTCCACCGACTCCGACTTCACCGCCATGCTCCCAAATACGATTAGATCTGAATCACAGATTTCATAATCAAAATCCAATGAAACGTTACAAATTATTCATTACTCAACAAAACTAATCTTGATCATGTCTTACTTCAACGCAATTATGTTTTGTTTTGATGAGCTGTCACTCACAACAGCAAACGCAATTGAATTCAGTTAAATTTATTTTACATTGAACAAATTTTACATTTGTTTTGAAATTTACATGTTATGTACATTTTCAAATTGTTCCATTTTGCGTTGAAATAGTTTCAATTACATGAGTGTTGCGGAGCGGCGCGCGCAAAGTCTGCAAAGAATAACGCTCTTCGATGTAAAGAGCAACCCGCCGAATGTCGGGCCGGCACCAGCTCTCGCATCGTTCGCGCAGCTACTGTCAACAAACGTCAGCGGTGATGATTCGTAAAATTGAAGAGAATTTGATCGGTGCGATTTATTTGGAAAATTAATATGTACTAATTACTAAGTTAATTTGTAGGTGTTACTCTGCATGAAATGTAAGTTTAGTGCCTCAAGTGAATTGAATTGCTAAATTTGATCCTAAAAAACCCATTTAAGCTCGCTGCTAGGATTAACGCCGTACCGCTGGTGTAAAACTTGTTCTAACTAGGAAATTGAACGAGTTCTAACTAGGGCGTAAGTACGCAAGATTAAAAAATATTGTTTAAATTAGTCTAAAAATGTCAATACTTAAAACTAGGGCTGCGACCTGGTTGGATTTCGCACACAAACGGCATTGTTTACCTGTTGAAGGACAAACACGATAGGGTGACCAATGTATGTACTTATAAACTATTGTATGAACATTATATTAATTGAATTAAAATTAGCTTTTAGCGATTCCACATTAATCAACGGTGTGCTGCTCAAAAGAACCCGAAAACGTCCCAACAATGAGAATTACTAATTACGTAGAATTTAGTTTTACATCATGACTCTTTAAATGATATTCAATCGTTTACATCAGATTTCAACATTACATCAAGCTAGTTTACGTTTAAAACACGGTTTACGTGTCGAGTAAATTTACACTTTTTTTTCTGTGTATAGTGCGTCCATCCCGGGAATTCCCGGGACAAAATTCCCGGGATTTTTCCAAAACCGGGAATTCCCGAATCCCGGGATTTTTATATTTTATCCCGGGAATCCCCGAAATCGGTAAAAAATATCAAATTTTGGTCAGATTTTGTTGTGGAAATAGATGAACAACGATTAAAAAATAAAAATAAAATATTAAGCATATATCAGCATTAATTTTACTTATAGAGAATAATTGTTAGATCCGTAAATTGCCTAGCGCTTGAAATATTTTCTCTTCACTTTTATATTCATGAATTTAAATTGAAAAAAAGTAATTTTAAATATTTTTTTATGAAACATCTTTGGCAACAAAGACGAATGTATCGAATCAGAACAGCTGTTTTTGTTTATTTTTTTTGCATAATGTTTTGATTTTCTGATTTATTTCGGTTAAAACAGAAACAGAACAAAACAATTAGTACACCGATCTCCAAATTAATTGCTCTGAAATCTCGTGTACTTATTCAGTTTGTACTCCAGATTTTCTCTAGTTTGCGGTAGGGACATTATGATAATTTGTAAAATATATTTTGTTATTTATTTGTTTTAGATTAATCAATAAATATTTTCTATATAGAAAATGAATGTCTAAACTTATCTTAAATTTTACATTTGTTGGTATGATTTTATTTGCTTTTTTTTTATTTGTTGTTTTAGACATTTTTAAAAATTGTTGAAGCTTTTCTGGTCATGTCATATACAAAAAATTGAATTAATAAGAGACTTATTTAATTTGAATCACACTGGATGAAAAATTTTGATACATTTAAAAACCAAAGCACACCAAAGAGCAAAAACTAATCTTTCAAGCTATCTAAAAACGGCTATTCTTGTTCAGATTGAAGAGTAGATTTTCACCAATGAACAGTATTGAGCTAAATCCATGATTTTTAGCTTGAAAACATAGATTTTATTAATGTTTTCAAAATTCCCGGAATCCCGGGAATTCCCGGGATTTCAAAAATGTTTTTCCCGTTTCCCGGAAAATTCAAAACCCGGGAAAATTGGACGCCCTAGTTACATAGATTTTGAAAAGAAGAAAAATCAAAGTGTCTCATTGTTACCCATGGGCTGAAAGGAGTGGGGAACAATAAGGTAGCCCTGGATTCTTGGTATATTCTTAATTTTGGCCAAACCAAATGAAAGGACATTGTAGCCCAACTCATTCCCTATGAAACGTCAAAAAAAAATCTGGTGAAATGTTAGTTTTGGTGTTTATGGCTGCCTATGAGCGAAAAACTAATTTTTGTCCATAATTTACTTTTACACCCCAGAATCAAACATTAATGAATAACTTTTCAAGGGAGCTTCCATAACCAAAGCCACTATTATGGCAGACGTGTATCGTGTAGACTCACCTTTCCCCAAAATATGAGCCTGTTTGGTTTAAACTACTACTTGTGAGAGCAATTTTATCATTGTTCCCCGTGTCTCATTGATGACTACTCTACCCTAACCTACATTGTCGTGTTTGCCCTTATCATTAGAATTGTGAAATTTTGTGCAGTACAAGTGAAAATTATTCCCAGTCAATCAATCGGAATTCTGGAACGGAAATCAATTCGAATCGATTACGTATTCCGGGTCAAACGCAACAACCGATACGTACACGGAAAAGGAGCGCTAGTTTATTGTAAACTTATGGTACGTTCGTTTAAAGAGCCGGTGCGGCACTGAGTGACGCCCTCGTCGGTGAGTCTATTCACGCCAGGTTACACATGACGCCATTTTGGATTTTTCCGGCGCCAATATTTAGAGAATAATTAGTGCTATTTAGTGCTCCAAGGGCAGATTTAGTGCTATTGAAATTTTCATACAAACTCCCATACAAAATATTGACACTCACGCCAGGTTACACATGACGCCATTTTGGATTTTTCCGGCGTCAATATTAGAGAATAATTAGTGCTATTTAGTGCTCCAAGGGCAGATTTAGTGCTCTTCAAATTTCCATACAAACTCCCATACAAAATATTGACACTCACGCCAGGTTACACATGCCGCCATTTTGGCTTTTTTTTGGGGTCAACATTTAGAGAATAATTAGTGCTATTTAGTGCTCTAAGGGCAGATTTAGTGCTCTTCAAATTACCATACAAACTCCCATACAAAATATTGACACTCACGCCAGGTTACACATGCCGCCATTTTGGTTATTAATGGGGTTAAAATTTAGAGAAAAATAAGTGCTATTTAGTGCTCCAAGGGCAAATTTAGTGCACTTCAAATTTCCATACAAACTCCCATACAAAATATTGACACTTTCGCCAGGTTACACATGCCGCCATTTTGGAATTTTTTGGGCCATTTTAGATTTTTTTGGGTAAAAATTTAGAGAAAAATTAGTGCTATTTAGTGCTCCAAAGGCAGATTTAGTGCTTTTCAAATTTCCATACAAACTCCCATACAAAATATTGACACTTATGCCAGGTTACACATGCCGCCATTTTGGATTTTTTTGGGTCAAAATTTAGAGAAAAATTAGTGCTATTTAGTGCTCCAAGAGCAGATTTAGTGCTATTCAAATTTCCATACAAACTCCCATACAAAATAATGACACTCACGCCAGGTTACACATGACGCCATTTTGGATTTTTTCGGCGTCAATATTTAGAGAATAATTACTGCTATTTAGTGCTCCAAGGGCAGATTTAGTGCTCTACAAATTTCCATACAATCTACCATACAAAATTTTGACACATGGCACCATTTTGAATTTATTAGGATCAGAATTTAGAGAAAAAATAGAGCTATTGAGTGCTCCAAAGCAGAATAAGTGCTCTTCAATTTTCCTTACAAACTTCATGATAAATTTCTAAATAAAGTTTAATTTGAAAACTTTTAATTAATTTCAATAAATAAAAAACAATAATATTAAATAGCTGGTGATGAGCTGCAGGCTTCCAATTCCAAATATACTTTGATTATGACCAAAATAAATATTTTTTCAACATGTATGCATCAGTGCACTGGCTGGTGATAAGCAAAAGACTTAAAATTGAAAATAAGCTTTGATAATAAACAAGTATATTTGTTTTTTTTAAGACTTTGATAATAAACAATATTAATGATTTTTCAACTTGTGTTAATTAGTGCTCTGGCTGGTGATGAGCAATAGACTTGAATTTGAAAATATACTTTGATAATAACCAAAATTAATATTTTTTCAACTTGTATGAATTAGTGCTCTGGCTGGTGATGACCAATAGACTTGAATTTGAAAATATACTTTGATAATAACCAAAATTAATGATTTTTCATCTTATATGAATTAGTGCTTTGGCTGGTGATGAGCAATAAACTGTAATTTGAAAATATACCTTGATAATAACCAAAATTAATGATTTTTCAACTTGAATGAATAAGTGCACAGGCTGGTGATAAGCAAAAGACTTAAAATTGAAAATAGACTTTGATAATAAACAAAATTAATGATTTTTCAACTTGCATGAGTTAGTGCTCTGGCTGGTGATGAGCAATAGACATGAAATTGAAAATATACTTTAATTATGACTTAATTAATGATTTTTCAACTTGTGTTAATTAGTGCTCTGGCAGTTGATGGGCAATAGACTTGAATTTGAAAATATACTTTTATAATAACCAATTTTAATGATTTTTCAACTTGTATGAATTAGTGCTCTGGCTGGTGATGAGCAATAGACTAGAATTTGAAAATATATTTTGATAATAACCGAAGTTAATGATTTTTCAACTTGTAAGAATAAGTACTTTGGCTGGTGATGAGCAATAGACATGAACTGAAAATATATTTTGATTATGACCTAAATTAATGATTTATCAACTTGTATGAATTAGTGCTCTGACTGGTGATTAGCAATAGACTTGAATTTGAAAATATACTTTGATAATAACCAAAATTAATGATTTTTCAACTTATTGGTTATTATAAAAGTATATTTTTAAATTCAAGTCTATTGCTCATCACCAGCCAGAGCACTCATTCATAAAAGTTGAAAAATCATTAATTTAGGTGATAATTAAAGTATATTTTCAATTTTCATTGATCTAGGTCATAATTAAAGTATATTTTCAATTTTCTGTCTATTGCTCATAACCAGCCAGAGCACTAATTCATACAGGTTGAAAAATCATTAATTTAGGTCATAATTAAAGTATATTTTCAATTTTCATTAATTTAGGTCATAATTAAAGTATATTTTCAATTTTCTGTCTATTGCTCATAATCAGCCAGAGCACTAAATCATACAGGTTGAAAAATCATTAATATTGGTTATTACCAAAGTATATTTTCAAATTCAAGTCTATTGCTCATCACCAGCCAGAGCACTAATTCATACAAGTTGGAAAATCATTAATTTAGGTCATAATTAAAGTATATATTCAATTTTCTGTCTATTGCTCATCACCAGCCAGAGCACTAATTCATACAGGTTGAAAAATCTTTAATATTGGTTATTATCAAAGTATATTTTCAAATTCAAGTCTATTGCTCATCACCAGCCAGAGCACTTATAAATACAAGTTGAAAAATCATTAATTTAGGTCATAATTAAAGTATATTTTCAATTTTCTGTCTATTGCTCATAATCAGCCAGAGCACTAAATCATACAGGTTGAAAAATCATTAATATTGGTTATTATCAAAGTATATTTTCAAATTCAAGTCTATTGCTCATCACCAGCCAGAGCACTAATTCATACAAGTTGAAAAATCATTAATTTAGGTCATAATTAAAGTATATTTTCAATTTTCATTAATTTAGGTCATAATTAAAGTATATTTTCAATTTTCTGTCTATTGCTCATAATCAGCCAGAGCACTAAATCATACAGGTTGAAAAATCATTAATATTGGTTATTACCAAAGTATATTTTCAAATTCAAGTCTATTGCTCATCACCAGCCAGAGCACTAATTCATACAAGTTGAAAAATCATTAATATTGTTTATTTTCATAGTATATTTTCAAATTCAAATCTATTGCTCATCACCAGCCAGAGCACTTATTAATACAAGTTGAAATATCATTAATTTAGGTCATAATTAAAGTATATTTTCAATTTTCATTAATTTAGGTCATAATTAAAGTATATTTTCAATTTTCTGTCTATTGCTCATAATCAGCCAGAGCACTAAATCATACAGGTTGAAAAATCATTAATATTGGTTATTATCAAAGTATATTTTCAAATTCAAGTCTATTGCTCATAATCAGCCAGAGCACTAAATCATACAGGTTGAAAAATCATTAATATTGTTTATTTTCATAGTATATTTTCAAATTCAAGTCTATTGCTCATCACCAGCCAGAGCACTAATTCATACAAGTTGAAAAATCATTAATATTGTTTATTTTCATAGTATATTTTCAAATTCAAGTCTATTGCTCATCACCAGCCAGAGCACTAATTCATACAAGTTGAAAAATCATTTATTTAGGTCATAATTAAAGTATATTTTCAATTTTCATTAATTTAGGTCATAATTAAAGTATATTTTCAATTTTCTGTCTATTGCTCATAACCAGCCAGAGCACTAATTCATACAGGTTGAAAAATCATTAATATTGGTTATTATCAAAGTATATTTTCAATTTCAAGTCTATTGCTCATCACCAGCCAGAGCACTTATTAATACAAGTTGAAATATCATTAATTTAGGTCATAATTAAAGTATATTTTCAATTTTCATTAATTTAGGTCATAATTAAATTATATTTTCAATTTTCTATCTATTGCTCATAACCAGCCAGAGCACTAAATCATACAGGTTGAAAAATCATTAATATTAGTTATTATCAAAGTATATTTTCAAATTCAAGTCTATTGCTCATAACCAGCCAGAGCACTAATTCATACAGGTTGAAAAATCATTAATATTGTTTATTGTTATAGTATATTTTCAAATTCAAGTCTATTGCTCATCACCAGCCAGAGCACTAATTCATACAAGTTGAAAAATCATTAATATTGTTTTTTTCATAGTATATTTTCAAATTCAAGTCTATTGCTCATCACCAGCCAGAGCACTTATTAATACAAGTTGAAAAATCATTAATTTAGGTCATAATTAAAGTATATTTTCAATTTTCTGTCTATTGCTCATAATCAGCCAGAGCACTAATTCATACAGGTTGAAAAATCATAAATATTGGTTATTATCAAAGTATATTTTCAAATTCAAGTCTATTGCTCATCACCAGCCAGAGCACTAATTCATACAAGTTGAAAAATCATTAATTTAGGTCATAATTAAAGTATATTTTCAATTTTCATTAATTTAGGTCATAATTAAAATATATTTTCAATTTTCTGTCTATTGCTCATAATCAGCCAGAGCACTAAATCATACAGGTTGAAAAATCATTAATATTGGTTATTACCAAAGTATATTTTCAAATTCAAGTCTATTGCTCATCACCAGCCAGGGCACTAATTCATACAAGTTGGAAAATCATTAATTTAGGTCATAATTAAAGTATATATTCAATTTTCTGTCTATTGCTCATAACCAGCCAGAGCACTAATTCATACAGGTTGAAAAATCATTAATATTGGTTATTATAAAAGTATATTTTTAAATTCAAGTCTATTGCTCATCACCAGCCAGAGCACTCATTCATAAAAGTTGAAAAATCATTAATTTAGGTGATAATTAAAGTATATTTTCAATTTTCATTGATCTAGGTCATAATTAAAGTAAGGAGCGGCCGTGGCTGACTGGTTACGGTGTTCGCTTTGTAAGCGAATGGTCCTGGGTTCGATTCCCATCTGCTCCCAACGAGAAAGTATAGGAAATATAAATCTTGAAACTCTGAACATGAACGAAAAATCAAAGTCGTTCGAGTCGGGGTTCGATCCCCCGTCCTTTGGATTGGTAAGCAAAAATGCTAACCACTAGGCCATCGCGACTTGGTAAGCTATGACTGGAATTAGGAATACTGTTACTACCAACTATATACGCGCTGGGTCCTTGTCCATTTGACAAGGGTTCGGAAGTTCTAAATAACGTTTGAACTTGAACCCGATTGGTGCAAACGTTCTTCAGAGCGGGGCTTGTCGATAAAGCTGAAGTACCTCGCGCTCGGCTAGCCAGCGTAGAAATGGGTCACCGAAGCTCGGCAGAGCTAACACCTTCCAAATGCCTATGCGAGTTATTTGCATGTATAGAATGTAGATCTAAAAATACATGGAAACAACTCAATTTGTAAGAAGCGGCCGCGTGGTCCCGTTTGGTTGGTTGCACACACACACACACACACACACACACACATCTAGGTCATAATTAAAGTATATTTTCAATTTTCTGTCTATTGCTCATAACCAGCCAGAGCACTAATTCATACAGGTTGAAAAATCTTTAATATTGGTTATTATCAAAGTATATTTTCAAATTCAAGTCTATTACTCATAACCAGCCAGAGCACTAATTCATACAGGTTGAAAAATCATTAATATTGTTTATTGTTATAGTATATTTTCAAATTCAAGTCTATTGCTCATCACCAGCCAGAGCACTAATTCATACAAGTTGAAAAATCATTAATATTGTTTTTTTCATAGTATATTTTCAAATTCAAGTCTATTGCTCATCACCAGCCAGAGCACTAATTCATACAAGTTGAAAAATCATTAATTTAGGTCATAATTAAAGTATATTTTCAATTTTCATTAATTTAGGTCATAATTAAAGTATATTTTCAATTTTCTGTCTATTGCTCATAATCAGCCAGAGCACTAAATCATACAGGTTGAAAAATCATTAATATTGGTTATTATCAAAGTATATTTTCAAATTCAAGTCTATTGCTCATCACCAGCCAGAGCACTAATTCATACAAGTTGAAAAATCATTAATATTGTTTATTTTCATAGTATATTTTCAAATTCAAGTCTATTGCTCATCACCAGCCAGAGCACTTATTAATACAAGTTGAAATATCATTAATTTAGGTCATAATTAAAGTATATTTTCAATTTTCATTAATTTAGGTCATAATTAAAGTATATTTTCAATTTTCTGTCTATTGCTCATAATCAGCCAGAGCACTAAATCATACAGGTTGAAAAATCATTAATATTGGTTATTATCAAAGTATATTTTCAAATTCAAGTCTATTGCTCATAATCAGCCAGAGCACTAAATCATACAGGTTGAAAAATCATTAATATTGTTTATTTTCATAGTATATTTTCAAATTCAAGTCTATTGCTCATCACCAGCCAGAGCACTAATTCATACAAGTTGAAAAATCATTAATATTGTTTATTTTCATAGTATATTTTCAAATTCAAGTCTATTGCTCATCACCAGCCAGAGCACTAATTCATACAAGTTGAAAAATCATTTATTTAGGTCATAATTAAAGTATATTTTCAATTTTCATTAATTTAGGTCATAATTAAAGTATATTTTCAATTTTCTGTCTATTGCTCATAACCAGCCAGAGCACTAATTCATACAGGTTGAAAAATCTTTAATATTGGTTATTATCAAAGTATATTTTCAAATTCAAGTCTATTGCTCATAACCAGCCAGAGCACTAATTCATACAGGTTGAAAAATCATTAATATTGTTTATTGTTATAGTATATTTTCAAATTCAAGTCTATTGCTCATCACCAGCCAGAGCACTAATTCATACAAGTTGAAAAATCATTAATATTGTTTTTTTCATAGTATATTTTCAAATTCAAGTCTATTGCTCATCACCAGCCAGAGCACTAATTCATACAAGTTGAAAAATCATTAATTTAGGTCATAATTAAAGTATATTTTCAATTTTCATTAATTTAGGTCATAATTAAAGTATATTTTCAATTTTCTGTCTATTGCTCATAATCAGCCAGAGCACTAAATCATACAGGTTGAAAAATCATTAATATTGGTTATTACCAAAGTATATTTTCAAATTCAAGTCTATTGCTCATCACCAGCCAGAGCACTAATTCATACAAGTTGAAAAATCATTAATATTGTTTATTTTCATAGTATATTTTCAAATTCAAGTCTATTGCTCATCACCAGCCAGAGCACTTATTAATACAAGTTGAAATATCATTAATTTAGGTCATAATTAAAGTATATTTTCAATTTTCATTAATTTAGGTCATAATTAAAGTATATTTTCAATTTTCTGTCTATTGCTCATAATCAGCCAGAGCACTAAATCATACAGGTTGAAAAATCATTAATATTGGTTATTATCAAAGTATATTTTCAAATTCAAGTCTATTGCTCATAATCAGCCAGAGCACTAAATCATACAGGTTGAAAAATCATTAATATTGTTTATTTTCATAGTATATTTTCAAATTCAAGTCTATTGCTCATCACCAGCCAGAGCACTAATTCATACAAGTTGAAAAATCATTAATATTGTTTATTTTCATAGTATATTTTCAAATTCAAGTCTATTGCTCATCACCAGCCAGAGCACTAATTCATACAAGTTGAAAAATCATTTATTTAGGTCATAATTAAAGTATATTTTCAATTTTCATTAATTTAGGTCATAATTAAAGTATATTTTCAATTTTCTGTCTATTCCTCATAACCAGCCAGAGCACTAAATCATACAGGTTGAAAAATCATTAATATTGGTTATTATCAAAGTATATTTTCAAATTCAAGTCTATTGCTCATAATCAGCCAGAGCACTAAATCATACAGGTTGAAAAATCATTAATATTGTTTATTTTCATAGTATATTTTCAAATTCAAGTCTATTGCTCATCACCAGCCAGAGCACTAATTCATACAAGTTGAAAAATCATTAATATTGGTTATTATCAAAGTATATTTTCAATTTCAAGTCTATTGCTCATCACCAGCCAGAGCACTAATTCATAAAAAAAACGAAGTTGACTTTATAGCTGTCGGCCACCATTGCTAGTACCAACCACTAGTGTCTTCCTTTTTATCTACAAGGACTTCGCCGCCCTGGGCTCCTAAGTGTATGGAAGTATGGCACGGAGCGACGGCGCCGAATACCCATATTTACACAAAGAATTTTAGAGCGCCCCGCCGCGGGATTCGAACCGGCGACCTCTGGATTGTGAGTCCAGTGCGCGGTCCGATTGATCCACACGGGCGGCACCGTGTTGTTTATTTTCATAGTATATTTTCAAATTCAAGTCTATTGCTCATCACCAGCCAGAGCACTAATTCATACAAGTTGAAAAATCATTAATATTGTTTATTTTCATAGTATATTTTCAAATTCAAGTCTATTGCTCATCACCAGCCAGAGCACTTATTAATACAAGTTGAAATATCATTAATTTAGGTCATAATTAAAGTATATTTTCAATTTTCATTAATTTAGGTCATAATTAAAGTATATTTTCAATTTTCTGTCTATTGCTCATAATCAGCCAGAGCACTAAATCATACAGGTTGAAAAATCATTAATATTGGTTATTATCAAAGTATATTTTCAAATTCAAGTCTATTGCTCATAATCAGCCAGAGCACTAAATCATACAGGTTGAAAAATCATTAATATTGTTTATTTTCATAGTATATTTTCAAATTCAAGTCTATTGCTCATCACCAGCCAGAGCACTAATTCATACAAGTTGAAAAATCATTAATATTGTTTATTTTCATAGTATATTTTCAAATTCAAGTCTATTGCTCATCACCAGCCAGAGCACTTATTAATACAAGTTGAAATATCATTAATTTAGGTCATAATTAAAGTATATTTTCAATTTTCATTAATTTAGGTCATAATTAAAGTATATTTTCAATTTTCTGTCTATTGCTCATAATCAGCCAGAGCACTAAATCATACAGGTTGAAAAATCATTAATATTGGTTATTATCAAAGTATATTTTCAAATTCAAGTCTATTGCTCATAATCAGCCAGAGCACTAAATCATACAGGTTGAAAAATCATTAATATTGTTTATTTTCATAGTATATTTTCAAATTCAAGTCTATTGCTCATCACCAGCCAGAGCACTAATTCATACAAGTTGAAAAATCATTAATATTGGTTATTATCAAAGTATATTTTCAAATTCAAGTCTATTGCTCATAACCAGCCAGAGCACTAATTCATAAAAAAAACGAAGTTGACTTTATAGCTGTCGGCCACCATTGCTAGTACCAACCACTAGTGTCTTCCTTTTTATCTACAAGGACTTCGCCGCCCTGGGCTCCTAAGTGTATGGAAGTATGGCACGGAGCGACGGCGCCGAATACCCATATTTACACAAAGAATTTTAGAGCGCCCCGCCGCGGGATTCGAACCGGCGACCTCTGGATTGTGAGTACAGTGCGCGGTCCGATTGATCCACACGGGCGGGACCGTGTTGTTTATTTTCATAGTATATTTTCAAATTCAAGTCTATTGCTCATCACCAGCCAGAGCACTAATTCATACAAGTTGAAAAATCATTAATTTAGGTCATAATTAAAGTATATTTTCAATTTTCTGTCTATTGCTCATAATCAGCCAGAGCACTAAATCATACAGGTTGAAAAATCATTAATATTGGTTATTATCAAAGTATATTTTCAAATTCAAGTCTATTGCTCATAATCAGCCAGAGCACTAAATCATACAGGTTGAAAAATCATTAATATTGTTTATTTTCATAGTATATTTTCAAATTCAAGTCTATTGCTTATCACCAGCCAGAGCACTAATTCATACAAGTTGAAAAATCATTAATATTGTTTATTTTCATAGTATATTTTCAAATTCAAGTCTATTGCTCATCACCAGCCAGAGCACTTATTAATACAAGTTGAAATATCATTAATTTAGGTCATAATTAAAGTATATTTTCAATTTTCATTAATTTAGGTCATAATTAAAGTATATTTTCAATTTTCTGTCTATTGCTCATAATCAGCCAGAGCACTAAATCATACAGGTTGAAAAATCATTAATATTGGTTATTATCAAAGTATATTTTCAAATTCAAGTCTATTGCTCATAATCAGCCAGAGCACTAAATCATACAGGTTGAAAAATCATTAATATTAGTTATTATCAAAGTATATTTTCAAATTCAAGTCTATTGCTCATAACCAGCCAGAGCACTAATTCATACAGGTTGAAAAATCATTAATATTGTTTATTGTTATAGTATATTTTCAAATTCAAGTCTATTGCTCATCACCAGCCAGAGCACTTATTAATACAAGTTGAAATATCATTAATTTAGGTCATAATTAAAGTATATTTTCAATTTTCATTAATTTAGGTCATAATTAAAGTATATTTTCAATTTTCTGTCTATTGCTCATAATCAGCCAGAGCACTAAATCATACAGGTTGAAAAATCATTAATATTGGTTATTATCAAAGTATATTTTCAAATTCAAGTCTATTGCTCATAATCAGCCAGAGCACTAAATCATACAGGTTGAAAAATCATTAATATTGTTTATTTTCATAGTATATTTTCAAATTCAAGTCTATTGCTCATCACCAGCCAGAGCACTAATTCATACAAGTTGAAAAATCATTAATATTGGTTATTATCAAAGTATATTTTCAAATTCAAGTCTATTGCTCATAACCAGCCAGAGCACTAATTCATAAAAAAAACGAAGTTGACTTTATAGCTGTCGGCCACCATTGCTAGTACCAACCACTAGTGTCTTCCTTTTTATCTACAAGGACTTCGCCGCCCTGGGCTCCTAAGTGTATGGAAGTATGGCACGGAGCGACGGCGCCGAATACCCATATTTACACAAAGAATTTTAGAGCGCCCCGCCGCGGGATTCGAACCGGCGACCTCTGGATTGTGAGTCCAGTGCGCGGTCCGATTGATCCACACGGGCGGGACCGTGTTGTTTATTTTCATAGTATATTTTCAAATTCAAGTCTATTGCTCATCACCAGCCAGAGCACTCATTCATAAAAGTTGAAAAATCATTAATTTAGGTGATAATTAAAGTATATTTTCAATTTTCATTAATCTAGGTCATAATTAAAGTATATTTTCAATTTTCTGTCTATTGCTCATAACCAGCCAGAGCACTAATTCATTCAGGTTGAAAAATCTTTAATATTGGTTATTATCAAAGTATATTTTCAAATTCAAGTCTATTGCTCATCACCAGCCAGAGCACTTATTAATACAAGTTGAAAAATCATTAATTTAGGTCATAATTAAAGTATATTTTCAATTTTCTGTCTATTGCTCATAATCAGCCAGAGCACCAAATCATACAGGTTGAAAAATCATTAATATTGGTTATTATCAAAGTATATTTTCAAATTCAAGTCTATTGCTCATCACCAGTCAGAGCACTAATTCATACAAGTTGAAAAATCATTAATTTAGGTCATAATTAAAGTATATTTTCAATTTTCATTAATTTAGGTCATAATTAAAGTATATTTTCAATTTTCTGTCTATTGCTCATAATCAGCCAGAGCACTAAATCATACAGGTTGAAAAATCATCACCAGCCAGAGCTCTAATTCATACAAGTTGAAAAATCATTAATTTAGGTCATAATTAAAGTATATTTTCAATTTTCATTAATTTAGGTCATAATTAAAGTATATTTTCAATTTTCTGTCTATTGCTCATAACCAGCCAGAGCACTAATTCATACAGGTTGAAAAAGCATTAATATTGGTTATTATCAAAGTATATTTTCAATTTCAAGTCTATTGCTTATCACCGGCCAGTGCACTAATGCATACAAGTTGAAAAAATATTAATTTTGGTCATAATCAAAGTATATTTGGAATTGCATGCCTGCAGCTCATCACCAGCTATTTAATATTATTGTTTTTTTTTGTTTATTGAAACTAATTAAAAGTTTCCAAATAAAACTTTATTTAGAAATTTTTCATGAAGTTTGTAAGGAAAATTGAAGAGCACTTATTCTGCTTTGGAGCACTTAATAGCACTTATTTTTCCCTAAATTTTTACCCAAAAAAATTTAAAATGGCCCAAAAAATCCAAAATGGCTGCATGTGTAACTAGGCGTGAGTGTCAATATTTTGTATGGGAGTTTGTATGGAAATTTGGAGAGCACTAAATCTGCCCTTGGAGCACTAAATAGCACTAATTTTTCTCTAAATTTTGACCCCCAAAAAAATCCAAAATGGCGGCATGTGTAACCTGGCGTGAGTGTCAATATTTTGTATGGGAGTTTGTATGGAAATTTGAAGAGCACTAAATCTGCCCTTGGAGCACTAAATAGCACTAATTATTCTCTAAATATTGACGCCGGAAAAATCCAAAATGGCGGCATGTGTAACCTGGCGTGAGTGTCAATATTTTGTATGGGAGTTTGTTTGGAAATTTGACGAGCACTAAATCTGCCCTTGGAGCACTAAATAGCACTAATTATTCTCTAAATATTGACGCCGGAAAAATCCAAAATGGCGTCATGTGTAACCTGGCGTGAGTGTCAATATTTTGTATGGGAGTTTGTATGGAAATTTGGAGAGCACTAAATCTGCCCTTGGAGCACTAAATAGCACTAATTTTTCTCTAAATATTGACGCCGGAAAATCCAAAATGGCGTCATGTGTAACCTGGCGTGAGTGTCAATATTTGGTATGGGAGTTTGTATGAAAATTTCAATAGCACTAATTCTGCCCTTGGAGCACTAAATAGCACTAATTATTCTCTAAATATTGGCGCCGGAAAAATCCAAAATGGCGTCATGTGTAACCTGGCGTGAGTGTCAATATTTTGTATGGGAGTATGTATGAAAATTTCAATAGCACTAAATCTGCCCTTGGAGCACTAAATAGCACAAAGTTCTTTGTTAAAAAAAATCTTTTAGTACACCGAAACACAAACATCAATTTTATTAGAAATATGAGAATAGTATTTTAGTAATTTAGTATTATTTTTTTAACATTAGAGTGTGATCTTCTCGAAAAAACATTTTCAATGCATTCCTATGCATTTCCTATCAATACATTTTTTTTCTTCAAAAAGTTAAACCGACGGTTTAACAGTACTTCATGATAATCATTAATTGTGCGTGAATATTCCGGCTTATTTATTATATTTGATGCTTACCTAATCATACTATTATTGGACGATTATTTTATTGTAACTCTTAATGTTGATAGCTGCTATAGATTTTTGTCACATAAATATCGTTCCAGTACATCACAACACATTGTTAGCATTTATGTTTTATGTTATAGTGAAAGAGTATATTTAATGTTTTTTAGACACGACTTTGTGCATTAAATAATATTTTCACATTCACAAATTTCACGTTGCAAGGAGCTGTGGGGCTGATTAGTTACGCAGTTCGCTTAGTAGACGAATTGTCCTGGGTTCAATAACCAACGAGAGAGTAGGAGGTCATTACGTAGTTATGCGGCTATAAAATATGATTGCAAGCTATATTATCTATCATTGATGATTATTATTGTAATACAATTAATATAATAGCATGAACACTGATGAACACTGATTAGTTTCAAATTGTTTACAGACAGTCCACATGGTTAATACTTTATCTTTTTTTTCATTAATGATGTATGATACTGATAAATTACTTTTCACTATAACTTATGTGGAACAATTATATTCGAGCAGATTTTGCTTTTTCTTTATAGGAAAACTGACATTTCTACCACTCGGAACCGCTACTCCAATGAACTAATTTTATGAAATACTATTCAAACCCCAGCATCCCCTTTATTGCTTTATAGCATCCCCCCCAATTGGCAGGTTTCAAGTCTTGTTATACATTACTTTCATATGGCTCACATTGTTGGTCTGAATCAAGTGTGAAAGTCTTTGATGATTTGCGTGATTTCTGCCCAGTGTGGTCATCTTCCTGTGATTGTTCATGACGACCCATAGTTCTCATTGATGGATGGACTTCCTGTTGGCACACCGATGGATGATTTGGGATACACTGGAAACAATACGGGCCAGAGGGATCCGTTTCATCCGACGCCTTCGTGTGGGTCTGCTGCTGAATTTTACCACCACGATTGGCCACCTGCTTCTTTTCGATGGAAGTTTCCCAGCTCAGTGCCATGGCACAAGCTCTACCAAAAGTCAGCTCCGGCTCAGCAAGCAACTTTATTCGAAGATTGCTGCTTAATACTCCAGCTACAAACTGTTCCCGGAGAACTTCCTGCTGGAACGCTGCATCAAACTGACACTGCTGAAATCGGATTTGAAGCTTGAGGACAAAATCTGCGATGGATTCGTCTGGGTGCTGATAAGATCGGTGGAACCGATAACGTTTTGTAACGACACTTTCGATCGAATTCATGGTGACGACAAATGCACAGCTCCAAATGACTACTTATATCCCGGTTGACTTGTGTGAACTGATCAGGTCAGTGGCTAGAACAACACTGAAATATCTATTCTTTGCGGAGAGCCTTTTATAGCTCCAAATCATCCGAGTATTGCCAAGTATTTTAATTAATGGAACATAATATTTTACTGCAGTTATCATGCTTCCAGTGATTGAATAGAAAAAAAAAATACCCGCGCTGATTAAATATTATTTTACCAACAAATGAAAGTACCCATAGATTTTCTACGTATGTTCACGATAGGGTTTTAGGTTATAATGTGTATTGCCTAATTGAACCTTATGGTGATGTAACTATATTTGCAAAAACTAGACTAAATGCGAGTGAAAATTATTTGCAAATTATCATTTTGGTTTTATCTCAGAAACCAAAAAAAAAAAATGCATATATGCAATGAAATATAATATCGTTTTGCACACAGCAAAAACCAAAACACCAAAAATCAGTGTTTAATGTTTGACCTGAAATAACTTTCCAACTTAAAATCTTAATTATCAGGCACATATTCAATGTGATGAGTCCACTAATGGAGATGAAATTGACACATTTTATACGAATCTCGTTATTGTGTTTTTAGTGTGCTATGAGCATTTGTGCATTTCGACGCTGTCGTGCTATCTTGTCGCATCCGCCATTTCGACGTTCCGAGAAAAACGCGTTTGAATGTTTGACCTTGAGTAAACAAAAACTAGAGCACGCAATGTAAACAATAACAAACACGTTTTGTTTGGCTGACCATTCTGTGCATTTTCCCGAAGTTTGGTTGAAGTTGGTTGCAAAAACTGCATCTTAAGTCGTCTAACTTGTACGTGCGTCAAAAGCGTTCTGACCTGAAATTCCTTTGGCCAGTTGTCGCACTTACATCAATTTTCAGGGAGTGACAAGGTAGCACGACATGCTTGAAACTTCTTTTAAATGTAGAGTGACAGCAACGCACGGAGTTTATTCGGTTTAATTGAATATCTCAGGATTGAAATCGAATTTTGGGGATCAGTGGAGGTCAAAAGGTGAGACATTGTTAGCTGCACAAAATGGCGTTCCTAACTCAATTTGGCCCAAAATGCACGTGCGACAAGTTAGCATGACGGCGACGATTTGTAGTAGATATTGTTGGATTGCTCAGTTAACCTTCTGATCAATTGATGCTGCAGAAATAATGTACGGTCCATGCAAGCTTTTTGACTGCCAATGTGAATTTTGTAGTTTAACGCACTGGACAAAAAATCAATTCGGCGCACAGTGGGATAAAATTGGGAAAAAGGCGATTACGTCCACATCTCGGAACGCGGCTAGTTCCCCAATTCCTGCCAAGACTTTTCTTATGTAAAAACCCGATTTAATCCCACCTGGGGTGGGATAGAGCCTTTCTTACAAAAGGAAGATAACGGCAGTTGATTTTTTTTCTTCGAAGAAATAGCAAAATAAAGAATGATCCATTCATGAATCAATTCAAAAATCAACCTGATTTTTTCATATAACTGAAAAGCGCTGTTTTTTGCCCCATTCGCCATGGCCGGGTGTAAGCTGTACTGGCACACAAGCATTTTCGATTTTTAAAATCAGAACAACTTGATTGCTCCGGCAGAAGTCCTAGCGGTGAGTCGCGTTGACGTGCGTCTCCTTCGAGGTTTTTTTTTTCGCGTGTTTTTGGTGGCGAATTGCAGCGTTTGCAAGCGGACTGACACGTTCCGGTGGTCGGTGGAACCGTCGTGGACACGGCGGCGGTGCAGCAGCGGAGAAGGAACGAGTTCCCGCATCCGAGCAGCAGTAGGAGTGAGCAGCAGCGGCCGCGAAGGCAGCTGAGGCGAGAGACGGTCGTTGGCCGGTGGAATCGGCCCCGGAGAGCCGACTGCGGTCGACGGACCAGTTTTCGGCCAGGCCAGGTCGGAGACAAACCCCGGTGTTTGTGTGTGGCTGGTAGCAGGCAGCACAACAACAAGCGCGCGCAAACGAGCTTCCCGCGCATAGTTTAGTTTCATCCCCTTTTGTTTCGTTTAGTTTATCGCGTTTCTTCGTAAACATGGATCCGACCGAGTCGGACCATGAGGAATATGATTTCGATTCAACCCTTGAGGGTGACGAGGACGTGGAAATGGAGGACTCTGTTTCGGTAGTTCCTTCAAACACTACCAACAGGAACCACTTCCTGAAGGATAAGGATGATGGCGGTAAACGGGGATCCTCGGACGGGTCTGTGAGGACGAAGCGAAAGCGTCCTAAACCAGATCCGAATCCGGTTCCCCCTCAACCACCGATTCCTCCCTTGACTCCAGAACCGAGTCCTCCCAATCCAGTGCACCGGACTTAGTCCGTGCGACCTACCGTAACTTAAATTATAGCAAAGACGCTCACTTGAGTTGGGCACAGTGGCCAAAGGTGCTTTTATTCACACCGTCAGCACAGACGAGCGCCCCGCGCGGCTGTGCAGTTTTTGCAACACATGGCCAGCTTTGCTGATGTGGGCTTTTGGGTTTCCTCTGGGGACATCGAGTGTCTTACCAGGGAATTGAACCTTTGTGCTCTCTTGTACTAAGCTTGCAGGTTTTCCAATCTTGTAAGCATAAGAGAACACAGAGGCATCAAAGATAAAATACTGATCTAAAATTAGATTTTTATCGTGACGATCCCCACAATGTTTAGTTGCAAAATGTTTCATCAAGTATTAGATACGTACTACCGAAAAAAAAAACCAAAGAGTTTTAAGAGTACTATAACTTATTACAAAACATTGTTCTAGAACTCATTTTTTATCGCGCTATTCAAGTACTATAAATTGTTACAAAAATACGTAAATACTGAAAAAAATCTAACTTTGTTCAAGAACTAGAATTTTATCATGATGGCCTCCACAGTTTTTGGTTGGAAAACATCTATTAAAATGATTGCAACATGTTTCCCAAATAGTCTGAAAAATTTGATTTTCTTATATAGTTACTCACTGAGGGGGACTGGGCCATTCGGCAGAATGACGGTCGGCAGACAACCAAAAGGCAGAAAAGGTCATTCGGCAGACAAACATTCGGCATAAAGTAAATTCGGCGGAAAAGTACGAATGGCAGAAAAATGTTCGGCAGAAAGGTCAAATGGCAGACAGGGTCATTTGGCGGAACGTCGATTGGCAGAAAAGCACATAAGGCAGACAAACAAATGGCAGAAAAGATCATTAAGCAGAATATATCATAAGGCAGAATATTATTTGGCAGACAAAGTCATTTTTGTCCAACTTCTTACCAGCAACTTTATCGAGACAGGACCCAGTTAGACAACCTGGACTGAGCTTACGACTTAACCTGTAGGTCCGACGGGGGCCAACATTCAATTTCCCGTCCGACGGAAAGCGTGACCAGACAAATCTTTAAAAGGGCATAAAATTTCCGATCTTCTGATACCCATACATCAATGTTTTCTATAAAACCCACGTTTTTAAATACCTGGGCTTTTCGCCCAGTTTGATCCACGAGAAAAAAAATTACGAAAGTCCATACATTTTTGGCAGATTGCTCAAACGAAACCATAACAACTTTTTTGCTTAGGTATTTAAAAACGTGGGTTTTATAGAAAACCTAGATGTATGGGTATCAAAAGATCGGAATTTGTTTGCCCTTTCCAATGCCACAGAGATTGACTTGTGAATCGTGGACCGGTTCGGATGCCGGCGGATTTTCCGACGACGAAATTTCGGGTTTAAACGAAATTCCAACGAAAAATCTATTCTATCGATACAAATACCCCCAAAACGGTGTTATACCCACTCCAAAATGTTCATTTAGCAATTCTATGGTAATATATTGACATTTAGTTGAATTAAAAGTTTGCAAAATTAAGTTTAGATAAGTTTTATATAGAATTTCCAGAGTTATATAAACTTTTATACTAAGTAGTTAGTAAACTTTATATTCAATCCAAATTATTTTTTTAATCAGTCAAGGATGCCTAGTTGGAGTTGGGAGACTGGATTTATGGTGATTTGTCAAAAAATAACATTATTTATGTTAATTTTTCGAAAGGTGTACAAACTTTTTTTGCACCTTTTTTATTTTCGTAAAAGTATTTGTTATATAACTTTTTATGGAAATCATCTTTTCATGAGCTTTTTATAGCAAAATGTTCGGCATGAGTTTCTGAATAAAACGTAGTACTAGGTTTTTGTCAAACTTTTAATTGTTTATATGTTTCATCACAAAATGTGCATAGTGCCCAAGGGATGTAAATATTTTTTTTACATACATTACTTTCTTTTAATGTGTACCAACATTGACCAAAATATGACATCGGTATTACGTCTACAGCCCGAGTTATTCAACTGTCTCATTATAGACGCACTTGGCAGGAACAATGAGACACTCTACGAAAATCAATTATTTTCTAATAAAATGTCATGTTTTTGTATTGTTCCGTTGCAGGTAACTTGCCTTAATTATTTTAAAGCAATTTTACCAACTTGAAACTTTAATTAACAAAAGTTATACCATAAAGTATTAGAATATTGTAAAATCCATATATTTATACCAAAAAACTTTATATTTTTTGTTAAATGGAGTTAAAACTCAATAAATATGCCAAAAATCACTTTCAATTAATATTTTGAAAGAGTTACGTACACAGAAAAAAAAATCCGGTAAATTTACATCATTTATGATGTACCAAAAGTGCACGTCATTAATGATGCTAATTTACATTAATTTCATTGTAAATTTAAATGCCATCCGATGTAAATTGGCCCAAGGAAATTTGATTTCATGTCTTGTAAATTTCCGATGAAAATAACGTAAATTTACCCAAAATCAATTTTTTTTTGCTCCGTTGAATCTGAAATCCGATGTAAATTTCATGCGTTTATGAGCCAAATCTTGACAAAAAAATATTGCTGATCCAGAAAAGACACTAAGTAGGAAATTCGTAATTTTATCCTACTTCGTGTCTAGTTGAGGATTAGAAATACTGTTTTGTTTAAGAACTGTACTTTGCTCAACACAAAAGCGCATAAAATTCAAGCAGATATCGATTCAACGGAGCAAAAATTATTTCAAATTGTTGATAGAATGAATACTTAAATTTGAAAATCGCTCGCTGGGGCGCAGTAAAGTTTTCCCCAAGTTCAGCTCGGCAAGAAAGAATTGAATAATAGAAAAGTTTGATATATTTACCCATCCTTAGAGCAAACTAGAGCGTCATCACTTGACGAATGTCGAAGGTACAAATTCTCTCAAGGTTCTGTCGAAGTTCACGATTAAAGCAGTGCAGGTGTTGTCTTCCAGCTGACCTGCACTGCAATTCGAGCATGTCTAGCACGAAGGTAGCCTTTTCCTTCGTTCTACTGTTTACGGACCTATCATTTCTGCAGGTCTCCACTAGTAATGTCGGGGGTGTGTAGTCCTAGATTGCCTGAAGAATTTGACGAAATACAACGGTGCATACCTACTTGCTCTTGACTAGACTCTTAAAGATTATCACCATCGATCAGCATCGGCCAAACTGTTAAAAAAGTGTAAATTCATATAATCCTTTCAACATAATAAAATTGTATCTCCTAATTATCTTCGGGTGGAGAATGCGTTCTTACTTTTCAAGCTGGCAGCCAGGTCCATTGAAGTGTTGCAGCTGCTGGCTGGACCGATTCCGGCGTTTTCCGTGGATTCTGTTTCGGCGTTTTCGAGGGCAGTCATTTCATATTTTTCAGCTATCCAGCTAGCCAGCTCAACCGAATTCCGTCACTTCCTGTGAACTGTTAGAGTGAATGTTTTGAAAATATTTTTGAGAGATATCGATTTCAAATTACTTACCTTTCTATTCCGAAATGCGTCTCTCTTGCAAATTTATGGTAAAACAAATAAAAATGCGTTCATGAAACAGTTTGAGGAAAAATATTGTTCGCTGATTCTGCAGAATCGCACCAAACAAAAACAGCGTCGATACGTCAAAAATATCGTTTGTTGATAGTACACGCTTATTTGAGAAAACATTCTTCAGAGAGAAATTCTGCCGGAGTTACGCAAGGGTGTAGATTTGAACAGGTCAGGTGGATGCACAAACGTAACTCGAGTGTGTGTATTTCTTCACCCAAAAATATTTTTTTTTTCTGTTTTGATAACATCGAACAAGGCAATGTAACACATAACTTAAACGTTGGTTGAATGAGCGGATGGATCATGGATACAAGCAATCCCTGACAGACGGACAGGGCCGACAACGGCCCGAAATCCGCCCGTCGGCTCGACAAAACGGCCCGAATTCCAACGGTTTGTCCGACGGAATTCGGGCCCTTTTCGTGCGTATATGCAACACTTTGTCCGACGATCGACGAAATCGGCTTTCGAGAAAATCGACGTTGACGGGCCGTTGTCGGGCCGTTTTCGGGCGACTTTGTTATTAAGAATGTCCTGCGATTGTCGGACGCCCACGTTTCGGATTTTTGTGTTGATTAAACTAAAACAATCTATTTTTTCATAGCTTTTTATGTTTTTATTTGTTGTTATTGTATAATTAATTACCCGCCATATAATCCGTACAAGGAAACGATTTTCATCCGAGGTGCCACAAATCAACTGATCGTTAGATTGGAAATTCTATGAGTCAGTCAAAGCTTTGCTGTTAGAGACTAAAGTTGAAACCTATAAAAAGGATTCTTATTAGCAAATAATAAGAGAAACAAAAAAAGTTATTTTAATTTACCTTTTTGATTTGATCATTTTGCTAGTCCTGAAAGTCCCTGGATTTGGAATCGTGGGGCTTACCCTTAAACATCGAGCCCATCGCTTAATAGGACGTCTTCCAGTGCTATTTGGAGCAGATTGGATTGTTTTAAACTGAATTCTGATTATAATTCACGAAACATAAACTTTTCTGGACTTGGACTTGGAAAAAAACGGATTCGTCATCAAATTGCGTAGCCTACTAGTACAAAAACAAATTGCAGATGCACGAGGTGGTCACTCCAAATATATTGCATTTATTTCATAAGTTGATCCGTATGTGCATCCATATTTACGTACATACACGATTCCTCTATGAATTTTATTTCAGTGTTTTTTTCACAGCTGTCATCGCAAAAGCGCTCACTGCTGATTGTTTACAAAACAAAACAAATCTCTTGGTTCTTGCTATTCTCCGGCCAAATTTTTTGGGTCGCAAGGCTGGGTTGAATTCCGGGGAGTAATCGGGACGGAGTTGAAGCTACGTTAGTTCCCGTGCAACTGAGATTCCGTTGCATTTCCCGGCCGGGAGATTCGCTGGCGCTCTATTATCATCCGGCAATTTCTAGGGTCAGCAGCTTCGTCGTAGTGAATCCGGATTTTCCATTGTTTTGTGCTGAGTGTTTCGGACTCAGTAAGGCTAGCCAGCAAGCGAGATGGTAACCCTGGAGGACAAGTCGATCGAGCTGCTGGATTTGGACCCGCTGGAGATGGAGGAAGACGGGGCGGCGGTGATGGTGCTGGACTCCCAGCGGAAGGGCAAGCGCGCTGTCATTAAGACTTCGACGCGGCAGACGTACTTTTTGCCCGTGATTGGCCTGATTGATCCGGAGAAGCTTAAAACGGGCGATTTGGTGGGCGGCGTGAACAAGGATTCGTATCTAATCCTGGAGACACTTCCGGCTGAGAATAACGCGCGCGTCAAGGTGTTGGAGGTGGACGAACGGACTTCCGAGCAGTACAAGGACATTGGCTGGTTGGACAAGCATATCCAGGAACTTATTGAGGCCGTCGTGCTGTTGATGACGCAAAGGACAAGTTCAAGAACCTGGAAATTCATCCGCTGAAGGGAGTACGCAAACTTAATCGACCTTCCTGAAGTTGGCCGGCCCACAGCTGGTGCAAATGTTCATCGGAGACGGTGCCAAGTTCGTCCGGGACGCGTTAGCTGTTGCAAATGCATGTTAGAACTTATTTGACCTAATTTGGTAACCTCACCTCTAGCCTCACCACTTATCTTAGAGTTCGACGAGAGACGAACTTCGAAGTCGCCTTGGATTTTCTTTTTTATTTAATTTTGTGGTTTCAGCCATAATTTTATTTTTGTATTGTTAAATATGATGAAAAAAATAAACAATATTGAACACCCCCTCCTCTTCCTTTTCCCCCCATGCGACAACGCGTTGCGTTGCGTACTGTTGCACCGCAAATTATTTGCCGAATTTGTCATTTGTCTGACCATGTGCATTGAACGATAACAAAGTTTTGCTTCTCGGAGTTGATGTAGTTCCAGAATCTGTGGGTGGGGAAAACGACCGTCCTCCGGAATCGGTTCGCCCGCAGTTTCTTATAGTAACCACCCACGATCGGGTCAACACAGAACCGCCCTTTAGCTTTCCCGACTCCCGGAGGTTCTCCACAAACGTCTCGCTCCGCACGCGGACAAACACCGCCACAGGTTGGCACTAGACGAGGTCGCGGGAGTAGAGCGTCCAATTTCCCGGGGTTACAAAATTCCCGGGAAACGGGAAATTTTCAACAAATTTCCCGGGAAATCCCGGGAATTCCCGGGAAATTTAAAACTTAACGAAAATTATTTTGATTTTGTGATGCATTTTTTTTCTGATTAATATTTTGCAATAAAATTGTATAGAACAGCAACTTTAATAATCAAAATGAATGTGAGGATCAATTAACGGCTTGACTGCTTGTAAAAAATCGTGCAACTTTGAGAAAATACATTAATTTTCTATTTTTTTATGCTGTCTTTCAAATCGTGCCAAATCAAAAACATAAATTATTAGTAGTTTTTGTTGAGAAGTATTTTTTAAATTAAAGTGTTTTGACAGTGAAAATCTATAATCCTTTAAAATTTGTCTTAGTGACCATAAAATTCATGTAGAAATAATATTTTTCATAGCAAACAACTTATTCCAGAACAAGTATTTTCAACTTGAAAATAAATAGACAATCATTGAATTTGCCTTAATTTCCAGCGCTTTTTTACTTGAAACACTATGTTATGAAATCACAACTCAAAGTTTTCAAATATTTGAAGCGAGTTTAAGAAACATGGTTGCATTCTTTGGGAAAATTTCATATGATACGAAGTTGTTTTTTAATGATTTTTTATGTTTTCAGTTATTTCATTATTGAATTAATTAGATTAAAATAATTTTTACGGTGTAAAAGTGGTTTAAATTAAACGATATTTAACCCTCTTACGCCTTTGGTAGCTGACGTGCTTTATAAATTTTTAACTTCGAATTGTAATATCTTGATTACTTTTAAACAAATTCTTCTCGCATAACCCTCTAAGAAAAATGTTATTAGATCAATTCAATTGTCATCCAATTTGCTCAGGGTAAACAAAAATTTTAAACAAATCTTAATTTTAATCTTTTCTAGCAAAGGTAAATATCTTGTTTTCAAATGGTATAACAAAAAAAATGTTAGAATACGTTTTCAAAAATAAAATCGTTTATATTCAATCCATAATAGCGTAATTTTTGTTGCCCAACATATAAGCAAACAATATTTCTGGTTATGAATGCTTCAGAAAAAAATATTATCTGAATTACACCTTGACATGAGATTTACAGATAAGCTGATTAGTTCAATATGAACAGTACATTGAAATGAATAAAATCAAATAAGGTTCTCTAATAAATATTTTTTTATGATTTCAAAAGATTGATACCAAAAGGGTAGGAAAATGTATTCTACCGCTTGTATTTCGGGAATTCCCGGGAAATTTATAAATTTCCCGGGAAACGGGAAATATTTTTTTTCCTGGAAATCCCGGGAATTCCCGGGAATTTTTTTCCCGGGACGGGAAATTGGACGCTCTACGCGGGAGTCTTATCTTTAGACTTGATCCGGCGGCACCATATTTCCATCATGACGTACTCGGTGTTCCTGCCGTCATCAACCAATTCCGACCCCAGCCGCATTCGCTACTTGAGTAAAAGTGCTGTCGTTTCTGGTCCCGCTGTCGCAATCTTCGTAGGACACCGGAAATTCCGCAGGTGATAAAAAATTCCTTAAGCTGGAAAAAATAATTTATTGGAGCGGTGACAGTTTGAAAACGAAGGAAACAAACAAGTGACAGTTCTGAACTGTCATTATCCACACTGAATAAAACTTCGTTCCGAACATCGTGCAGGTAAATAATATTTACGATATTTACCAAATATTTACGGAAGTTAATCCAATGCGCTACGGATCAACCATGTGCCCAACCCCGTGAGTCTAACATTCTAAAATTCTAAAATTCTAAAATTCTAAAATTCTAAAATTCTAAAATTCTAAAATTCTAAAATTCTAAAATTCTAAAATCCTAAAATTCTAAAATTCTAAAATTCTAAAATTCTAAAATTCTAAAATTCTAAAATTCTAAAATTCTAAAATTCTAAAATTCTAAAATTCTAAAATTCTAAAATTCTAAAATTCTAAAATTCTAAAATTCTAAAATTCTAAAATTCTAAAATTCTAAAATTCTAAAATTCTAAAATTCTAAAATTCTAAAATTCTAAAATTCTAAAATTCTAAATTTCTAAAATTCTAAAATTCTAAAATTCTAAAATTCTAAAATTCTAAAATTCTAAAATTCTAAAATTCTAAAATTCTAAAATTCTAAAATTCTAAAATTCTAAAATTCTAAAATTCTAAAATTCTAAAATTCTAAAATTCTAAAATTCTAAAATTCTAAAATTCTAAAATTCTAAAATTCTAAAATTCTAAAATTCTAAAATTCTAAAATTCTAAAATTCTAAAATTCTAAAATTCTAAAATTCTAAAATTCTAAAATTCTAAATTCTAAAATTCTAAAATTCTAAAATTCTAAAATTCTAAAATTCTAAAATTCTAAAATTCTAAAATTCTAAAATTCTAAAATTCTAAAATTCTAAAATTCTAAAATTCTAAAATTCTAAAATTCTAAAATTCTAAAATTCTAAAATTCTAAAATTCTAAAATTCTAAAATTCTAAAATTCTAAAATTCTAAAATTCTAAAATTCTAAAATTCTAAAATTCTAAATTCTAAAATTCTAAAATTCTAAAATTCTAAAATTCTAAAATTCTAAAATTCTAAAATTCTAAAATTCTAAAATTCTAAAATTCTAAAATTCTAAATTCTAAAATTCTAAAATTCTAAAATTCTAAAATTCTAAAATTCTAATATTCTAAAATTCTAAAATTCTATTATTCTAAAATTCTAAAATTCTAAAATTCTAAAATTCTAAAATTCTAAAATTCTAAAATTCTAAAATTCTAAAATTCTAAAATTCTAAAATTCTAAAATTCTAAAATTCTAAAATTCTAAAATTCTAAAATTCTAAAATTCTAAAATTCTAAAATTCTAAAATTCTAAAATTCTAAAATTCTAAAATTCTAAAATTCTAAAATTCTAAATTCTAAAATTCTAAAATTCTAAAATTCTAAAATTCTAAAATTCTAAAATTCTAAAATTCTAAAATTCTAAAATTCTAAAATTCTAAAATTCTAAAATTCTAAAATTCTAAAATTCTAAAATTCTAAAATTCTAAAATTCTAAAATTCTAAAATTCTAAAATTCTAAAATTCTAAAATTCTAAAATTCTTAAAATTCTAAAATTCTAAAATTCTAAAATTCTAAAATTCTAAAAGTCTAAAATTCAAAAATTCTAAAATTCTAAAATTCTAAAATTCTAAAATTCTAAAATTCTAAAATTCTAAAATTCTAAAATTCTAAAATTCTAAAATTCTAAAATTCTAAAATTCTAAAATTCTAAAATTCTAAAATTCTAAAATTCTAAAATTCTAAAATTCTAAAATTCTAAAATTCTAAAATTCTAAAATTCTAAAATTCTAAAATTCTAAAATTCTAAAATTCTAAAATTCTAAAATTCTAAAATTCTAAAATTCTAAAATTCTAAAATTCTAAAATTCTAAAATTCTAAAATTCTAAAATTCTAAAATTCTAAAATTCTAAAATTCTAAAATTCTAAAATTCTAAAATTCTAAAATTCTAAAATTCTAAAATTCTAAAATTCTAAAATTCTAAAATTCTAAAATTCTAAAATTCTAAAATTCTAAAATTCTAAAATTCTAAAATTCTAAAATTCTAAAATTCTAAAATTCTAAAATTCTAAAATTCTAAAATTCTAAATAAAATCAAAACTAAATTCATACAAACAAAAATTCAAAATAAAATCAAAAATCAATAAAATTCAAAAATAAAAATCTAAAATAAAACATAAAAAACTAAAATCTAAATTCTAAAATTCTAAAATTCAAAACAAAATCATAAAACACATACAAAAAAACTCAAAATAAAACCAAAACCAATCCAAAATCAAAAACAAAACACCAAACACAACAACCCAACAACCAAAACCACCAAAACCACCAACCCAACAAACCAACAACCCACAACACCAAAAACCCACCCAAACCCAAACACAACCCAACAAACCCAACAACCCAAACCCAAAACCACCAACACCCAAAACCAACAACACAAAACCACAACCCAAAACCCAAACCAACCAAACCAACCCAAAACCACAAACCCCAACAACACAACAACCCAAACAAACCCACAACCCAAACACCCAAAACCAACAACCAACCCAAACAACCAAACACCAACAACCAAACACCAACAACCAAACCCAAAACCAACAAACAAACCACAAAACACCAACACCCAAAACCAACACAAAACCAACCAAAACCAAACCCAAAACCACAACAAACAACCACAAACCACAACAAACCCAAACACCCAACAACCAAAACCCACAAACACCAAACAACACAACCACAAACCCAAACCAACACAATACCAAAACAAAACCAAAACAAACCATCAAACCCAAAACCTAACAATCTAAAACTCAAAACATACCAAATACCAAAACAACAATCAAACTCAAAACATAAAATCTAAACCAAATCTAACAATTCAAACACTAAAAAAATCACAAATTCTAAAATTCAAAATCTAAAATTCTAAAACAACCTTCAAATTCAAAACTCAAAATACTCAAACAATCAAACATTCAACACTAAAATCTCAAAATTTAAAATATAAAATTCTAAAATTCTAAAATTCTAAAATTCTAAAATTCTAAAATTCTAAAATTCTAAAATTCTAAAATTCTAAAATTCTAAAATTCTAAAATTCTAAAATTCTAAAATTCTAAAATTCTAAAATTCATAAAATTCTAAAATTCTAAAATTCTAAAATTCTAAAATTCTAAAATTCTAAAATTCTAAAATTCTAAAATTCTAAAATTCTAAAATTCTAAAATTCTAAAATTCTAAAATTCTAAAATTCTAAAATTCTAAAATTCTAAAATTCTAAAATTCTAAAATTCTAAAATTCTAAAAATTCTAAAATTCTTAAATTCTAAAATTCTAAAATTCTAAATTCTAAAATTCTAAAATTCTAAAATTCTAAAATTCTAAAATTCTAAAATTCTAAAATTCTAAAATTCTAAAATTCTAAAATTCTAAAATTCTAAAATTCTAAAATTCTAAAATTCTAAAATTCTAAAATTCTAAAATTCTAAAATTCTAAAAATTCTAAAATTCTAAAATTCTAAAATTCTAAAATTCTAAAATTCTAAAATTCTAAAATTCTAAAATTCTAAAATTCTAAAATTCTAATTCTAAAATTCTAAAATTCTAAAATTCTAAAATTCTAAAATTCTAAAATTCTAAAATTCTAAAATTCTAAAATTCTAAAATTCTAAAATTCTAAAATTCTAAAATTCTAAAATTCTAAAATTCTAAAATTCTAAAATTCTAAAATTCTAAAATTCTAAAATTCTAAAATTCTAAAATTCTAAAATTCTAAAATTCTAAATTCTAAAATTCTAAAATTCTAAAATTCTAAAATTCTAAAATTCTAAAATTCTAAAATTCTAAAATTCTAAAATTCTAAAATTCTAAAATTCTAAAATTCTAAAATTCTAAAATTCTAAAATTCTAAAATTCTAAAATTCTAAAATTCTAAAATTCTAAAATTCTAAAATTCTAAAATTCTAAAATTCTAAAATTCTAAAATTCTAAAATTCTAAAATTCTAAAATTCTAAAATTCTAAAATTCTAAAATTCTAAAATTCTAAAATTCTAAAATTCTAAAATTCTAAAATTCTAAAATTCTAAAATTCTAAAATTCTAAAATTCTAAAATTCTAAAATTCTAAAATTCTAAAATTCTAAAATTCTAAAATTCTAAAATTCTAAAATTCTAAAATTCTAAAATTCTAAAATTCTAAAATTCTAAAATTCTAAAATTCTAAAATTCTAAAATTCTAAAATTCTAAAATTCTAAAATTCTAAAATTCTAAAATTCTAAAATTCTAAAATTCTAAAATTCTAAAATTCTAAAATTCTAAAATTCTAAAATTCTAAAATTCTAAAATTCTAAAATTCTAAAATTCTAAAATTCTAAAATTCTAAAATTCTAAAATTCTAAAATTCTAAAATTCTAAAATTCTAAAATTCTAAAATTCTAAAATTCTAAAATTCTAAAATTCTAAAATTCTAAAATTCTAAAATTCTAAAATTCTAAAATTCTAAAATTCTAAAATTCTAAAATTCTAAAATTCTAAAATTCTAAAATTCTAAAATTCTAAAATTCTAAAATTCTAAAATTCTAAAATTCTAAAATTCTAAAATTCTAAAATTCTAAAATTCTAAAATTCTAAAATTCTAAAATTCTAAAATTCTAAAATTCTAAAATTCTAAAATTCTAAAATTCTAAAATTCTAAAATTCTAAAATTCTAAAATTCTAAAATTCTAAAATTCTAAAATTCTAAAATTCTAAAATTCTAAAATTCTAAAATTCTAAAATTCTAAAATTCTAAAATTCTAAAATTCTAAAATTCTAAAATTCTAAAATTCTAAAATTCTAAAATTCTAAAATTCTAAAATTCTAAAATTCTAAAATTCTAATTCTTATTAACAACTAATTAAAGTTTTCAGTCATGTTAAGATTTGAAGTATTTTTAAAATTAAAGTATTTAATAAATTTGAAGTATTTAAAGTATTTAAAGTATTTAAAGTATTAAAAGTATTTAAAGAATTTAAAGTATTTAAAGTATTTAAAGTATTTAAAGTATTTAAATTATTTAAAGTATTCAAAATATTTAAGGTTTTTATAGTATTTAACGTATTTAAAGTATTTAAAGTATTTAAAGTATTTAAAGTATTTAAAGTATTTAAAGTTTTTAATGTATTTAAAGTATTTAAGTATTTAAAGTATTTAAAGTATTTAAAGTATTTAAAGTATTTAAAGTATTTAAAGTATTTAAAGTATTTAAAGTATTTAAAGTATTTAAAGTATTTAAAGTATTTAAAGTATTTAAAGTATTTAAAGTATTTAAAGTATTTAAAGTATTTAAAGTATTTAAAGTATTTAAAGAATTTAAAGAATTTAAAGTATTTAAAGTATTTAAAGTATTTAAAGTATTTAAAGTTTTTATAGTTTTAAAAGTATTTAAAGTATTTAAGGTATTTAAAGTATTTAAAGAATTTAAAGTATTTAAAGTATTTAAAGTATTGAAAGTATTTAAAGTATTTAAATTATTTAAAATATTCAAAATATTTAAGGTTTTTATAGTATTTAACGTATTTAAACTATTTAAAATATTAGAAGAATTCAAAGTAATTAAAGTATTTAAAGTTTTTAATGTATTTAAAGTATTTAAGTATTTAAAGTATTTAAAGTATTTAAAATATTTAAAGTATTTAAAGTATTTAAAGTATTTAAAGTATTTAAAGTATTTAAAGTATTTAAAGTATTTAAAGTATTTAAAGTATTTAAAGAATTTAAAGTATTTAAAGTATTTAAAGTATTTAAAGTATTTAAAGTATTTAAAGTTTTTAAAGTATTTAAAGTATTTAAAGTATTTTAAGTATTTAAAGTATTCAAAGTTTTTAAAGTATTTACAGTATTTTAAGTATTTAAAGTATTTAAATTATTTAAAGTATTTAAAGTATTTGAAGTATTTAAAGTATTTAAAGTATTTAAAGTATTTAAAGTATTTAAAGTATTTAAAGTATTTAAAGTATTTAAAGTATTTAAAGTATTTAAAGTATTTAAAGTATTTAAAGTATTTAAAGCATTTAAAGTATTTAAAGTATTTAAAGTATTTAAAGTATTAAAAGTATTTAAAGTATTTAAAGTATTTAAAGTATTTAAAGCATTTAAAGTATTTAAAGTATTTAAAGTATTAAAAGTATTTTAAGTATTTAATGTATTTAAAGTTTTTAAAGAATTTAAAGTATTTAAAGTATTTAAAGTATTTAAAGTATTTAAAGTATTAAAAGTATTAAAAGTATTTAAAGTTTTTAAAGTATTTAAAGCATTTAAAGTATTTAAAGTATTAAAAGTATTTAAAGTATTTAAAGAATTCAAAGTATTTAAAGTATTTAAATTATTTAAAGTATTTAAAGTATTTAAAGTATTAAAAGTATTTAAAGTATTTAAAGTATTTAAAGTATTTAAAGTATTTAAAGTATTTAAAGTATTTAAAGTATTTAAAGTATTTAAAGTATATAAAGTATTTAAAGTATTTAAAGTATTTAAAGTATTTAAAGTATTTAAAGCATTTAAAGTATTTAAAGTATTTAAAGTATTAAAAGTTTTTAAAGTATTTAAAGTATTTAAAGTATTTAAAGTATTTAAAGAATTTAAAGAATTTAAAGTATTTAAAGTATTTAAAGTATTTAAAGTATTAAAAGTATTTAAAGTATTTAAAGTATTTAAAGCATTTAAAGTATTTAAAGTATTTAAAGTATTAAAAGTATTTAAAGTATTTAAAGTATTTAAAGTATTAAAAGTATTTAAAGTATTTAAAGTATTTAAAGTATTTAAAGTATTTAAAGTATTTAAAGTATTTAAAGTATTTAAAGTATTTAAAGTATTTAAAGTATTTAAAGTATTTAAAGTATATAAAGTATTTAAAGTATTTGAAAAAAAAAATATTAAAAATATACTGTAAATACTTTAAATACTTTTAATACTTTAAATACTTTAAATACTTTAAATACTTTAAATACTTTAAATACTTTAAATACTTTAAATACTTTAAATACTTTAAATACTTTAAATACTTTAAATACTTTAAATACTTTAAAGACTTTAAATACTTTGAATACTTTAAATACTTTAAATACTTTAACGGTGCACATCAGCCAGAGCTTTTGCACCCAGATTTATGTTACAGACATTTTAGTATCTTCAAAACTACGGGTACTATCGAAATATTTTTTTATTCATCCTCTAAAGTACTGTTCACAAAGTAATTTACAACAAACTTTGATTCATTTTACATTCCCATTATTGCGGGATTGGGTCCGTAAGTTTGACCATTTTGGAATAAGAAGACAACAACTTCCTTCATTGATGTACACCCTTAAATACTTTAAATACTTTTAATACTTTAAATACTTTCAATACTGTAAGTACTTTAAATACTTTAAATACTTTAAATAATTTAAATACTTTAAATACTTTGAATTCTTTAAATACTTTAAATACTTTTAATACTTTAAATACTTTAAATACTTTAAATGCTTTAAATACTTTAAATACTTCAAATACTTTAAATACTTTAAAAAATTTAAATACTTTAAATACTTAAAAAACTTTAAATACTTTAAAAACTTTAAATACTTTAAATACTTAAAATACTTAAAAAACTTAAAATACTTAAAATACTTTTAATACTTTCAAAACTTTTAATACTTTTAGTACTATTAATACTTCAAATACTTTAAATACTTTTAGTACTTTTATTACTTTAAATACTTTAAATACTTTAAATACTTTAAATACTTTAAATACTTTAAATACTTTAAATACTTTAAATACTTTAAATACTTTAAATACTTTAAATACTTTAAATACTTTAAATACTTTAAATACTTTAAATACTTTAAATACTTTTAATACTTTAAGTACTTTAAATACTTTAAATACTTTAAATACTTTAAATAGGAGCGGCCGTGGCTGACTGGTTACGGTGTTCGCTTTATAAGCGAATGGTTCTGGGTTCGATTCCCATCTGCTCCCAACGAGAAAGTTAAGAACACATAAATTTGAAATGATGAATATGAACGAAAAATCAAATTCGCTCGAGACGGGGTTCGATCCTCCGTCCTTTGGATTGGTAAGCAAAAATGCTAACCATTAGGCCATGACGACTTGGTGAGCGTGGACTGGAATTAGGAATACTGTTACAGAGAGCGAGTTGTGGCGCTATAACCACGGCAAATAGAGTCCAGGGCATTCGTGGAAATACAATGTCCCATCCCAGAGGGTCCCGGAGTACCAAACCTTCTTAGCATGGTGCTCCCAACGAATACAACCAAATCTCGGAGCGTATGGTGGTGTGTCCCCACGCTTCTTCCTCCCCTGTCGATTCAGAATTGTGTTGTTGTTCGAACACTCAGTGCTCAAACTCAACCCAATTACGAGTCATCTCTGCGATACGGCTTTACGCAGTAGGCCTGGCCGCTTTAACGCTTGTGATGTTCCAATGCATTCCGATGCAATGGCGCACTACAAATGTTAATAAATGACAAGAAGGGTGCTAGGCGTCATCTAACCTAAGGCACTCTCCAGGATCCCTTCGAAAGATTGGCTGCGCTAGGGTCTTATTAGATTAGATTAGATTAGATTTAAATACTTTAAATACTTTAAATAATTTAAATACTTTAAATACTTTGAATTCTTTGAATACTTTTAATACATTAAATACTTTAAATACTTTAAATACTTTAAATACTTTAAATACTTTAAATACTTTAAATACTTTAAATACTTTAAATAATTTAAATACTTTAAATACTTTGAATTCTTTAAATACTTGAAATACTTTTAATACTTTTAATACTTTAAATACTTTAAATGCTTTAAATACTTTAAATACTTTAAATACTTCAAATACTTTAAATACTTTAAATAATTTAAATACTTTTAATACTTTAAATACTTTAAATACTTTAAATACTTTAAATACTTTAAATACTTTAAATACTTTAAATACTTTAAATACTTTAAATACTTTAAATACTTTAAATACTTTAAATACTTTAAATACTTTAAATACTTTAAATACTTTAAATACTTTAAATACTTTAAATACTTTAAATACTTTAAATACTTTAAATACTTTAAATACTTTAAATACTTTAAATACTTTAAATACTTTAAATACTTTAAATACTTTAAATACTTTAAATACTTTAAATACTTTAAATACTTTAAATACTTTAAATACTTTAAATACTTTAAATACTTTAAATACTTTAAATACTTTAAATACTTTAAATACTTTAAATACTTTAAAGACTTTGAATTCTTTAAATACTTTAAATACTTTTAATACTTTGAATTCTTTAAATACTTTAAATACTTTTAATACTTTAAATACTTTAAATACTTCAAATGCTTTAAATACTTTAAATACTTTAAATACTTCAAATACTTTAAATACTTTAAATAATTTAAATACTTTAAATACTTTAAATACTTTAAACACTTTTAATGCTTATAATACTTTTAATACTTTTTATACTTTTAATACTTTTAATACTTTTAGTACTTTTAAATCTTTAAATTCTTTAAATACTTTTAGTACTTTAAATACTTTAAATACTTTAAATACTTTTATTACTTTGAATACTTTTAATACTTTTTATACTTTTTATATTTTGTATACTTTTTATACTTTTTATTCTTTTTATACTTTTTATACTTTTTATACTTTTTATACTTTTTATACTTTTTATTCTTTTTATTCTTTTTATAATTTTTATGCTTTTTATACTTTTTATCCTTTTTATACTTTTGATTCTTTTAATACTTTGATATTGAATTTTTTTTTTTCATTTGAGCGAATAATTAAATTTTCATTATCTGAAAATAAAAAAGTTTTAATCTGGCATTTATGTGGATCGATCATCAGAATCCTGTCGAAACAAGTCAAGCTTGAACAGCTTCTCTCGAGAACAAAAGAAAGAGGAAAGTTCAGGCTGTTAAGCTCTGAAAAATAATTCCGAGTTTCAATATCAGATGGCGCAGTTGCGCAAGAGAAGCTTTGCTGTCAGTTTAAGCTCATTTTCTAAAGAAGTATCAGAATTCCTAAATTGGGCCAGCAAATTTAGGAATTGAGTGACTTCTCTGGCAGAAGTTGGCAAATTCCTCAATTTTAGGATTTGGATTCCTTCTTTTTTTTTCAGTGTATGAAAAGCATGAAAATTTAAAGAGACTATGCTGCAAAGCAAGAAAAAAAACTTGTTTGTTTTGGTTTTAACGAACTAGCTCAACATGAACTGTCACTTCAAAGGGGCATTAGAAAATTGGTCGAAATGACATTCTACCGCACAATTTTGGTCGAAATGGTGCAACGTTATACACGCAAAACGGACATTAGGTATAAATTCATAATTTTTAGTATTTTTTGAACTTATGTTCTAGCTTGTCAAATTATACCTAAAAATTAGTATTTTTTTCTTCCTAAAATTTAGTATTTTTTTAGAACACTGAAGTACTTCTTCAAAATTCCTAAATTTTAGTATTTTTTTAGTTCATGAATTGTGATTCACGAATTGACATGTCAATGTCAAAATAATTTCGCGGCTGTAAGTTTGTGTTCCATGGTGCTGCTGTTAATTTTCAAATTGTGGTAAGTGGCAAGGTAAGTTTTGTGCTGGGAACCGATCGGGAATGCATTTTGAGTTGGCCGACGAAACTTTCCACGTGGCCACCCGGATCCGGTGCAGCCCCGGCTGGGTCGGCAGAAACGCAAAGCCGTACCCGACCAGCCAAAAGTTGTCGAACAAGTTCAAACAAGTCGAACCGCGGCAGGTCAGGTGCAAATCGAGCGGAGTTCCAAAGTGGGACCGCCGAGGATCGACGCGGGCCGTGTTGGCGACACTCTGTCCCTCGCAGTGTGCTGGACCCGAACTGGATGCTCCCCTTGCAGAACAGGTTCGGCTCTTCAAAATCCGACGCGTGGCACAGTTCTCCCAAGATGGGACAGAGGTTCCGCCGGGGCATCGCTGGATTTAATTATGTAGCTTTTATTTTTGTTTAAGGGAACCACTTCTTGAGTGCCAAGGAGAACGGAACCCGGAGCATCTTAATTAGAGTAAGTGTGGGTCGCGTGTTTGTGGAAGAGGAGGTGGAGGACGGAACCTTTAACTCCCGACGGGATTTAAAAAGCAGCCTCTTACCTCTCGTGCCCTAGAGAACGGATGTTTGGGGAAGAGCTGGAAAGGAGGAATAATAAGGGAACCTCAACCTGGGGTATTGTGCGACCCAAAATTGTATCCAGTTTGAGGTTGGCGGTTTGGTTGGGCGTTGCGGGTGTGTGTCTGTGCGTGTGGGTATGTATGCGTGTGTGAAAGTGCGTTTGTGCTCGTGTGTGTATGAGAGAGTGATAGGGTGAAAGAGAGAGAAAGTGGGAGAGAGAAGAGGAGAGGGAGAGAAAAAGGAGGGAAAGAGACAGAAAGTGGGAAAGGGAGAGAAGGAGAGAGAAAGAGTGTGTGTGTGTGTGAGAGAGAGAGAGAGAGAGAGAGAGAGAGAGAGAGAGAGAGAGAGAGAGAGAGAGAGAGAGAGAGAGCGAGAGAGAGAGAGAGAGAGAGAGAGAGAGAGAGAGAGAGAGAGAGAGAGAGAGAGAGAGAGAGAGAGAGAGAGAGAGAGAGAGAGAGAGAGAGAGAGAGAGAGAGAGAGAGAGAGAGAGAGAGAGAGAGAGAGAGAGAGAGAGAGAGAGAGAGAGGGGGGGGATAAAATGTGTGTATAGAGAGAAAGAGAGAAATGGTGTTATAGAGAGAGCAAAAGATACAGAGAAGAGAGAGAGATAGAAGAAGAGAAAAGAGAGGGGGGGAAAGAGAGAAGGAGAGAATATGTGGTAGAGGGAGAGAGAGGGAAGAGCGAGGGGAGAGGAAGAGAGGGGGTGAGAGAGAGAGAGAGTAAAAGTATGATAGACAAGAGAAGAGAAAGCAAGCAAGATATAGAGAGTAAGAGGAAGAGAAAAAGATATAAGGGGGGGGGGATGTTTAAAAATCTTAAATTTCAAACGTTCCCACACTAAAAAAACAAATATTCTGAAATTAAAAATATTTAAAGATTTTAATATTGAAGTTGCAAAAATATTCAAATATTAAAATAATAAAATATCAAAAATAAATAAATATGAAAATATTCAAAACCTAAAAATTGAATTATTCTAACATCAAAAAAAAAAATTAAATTATTAAAATGTTAAAATATTAAAATATTAAAATATTACAATACTAAAATATTAAACTATTAGAATATTAAAACATTAAAATATAAAAATATTAAAATATTAAAATATAAAAATATTAAAATATTAAACTTTTAAAATATTAAAATATTAAAATATTAAAACATTAAAATATTCAAATATTAAAATATTAAAATATTAAGATATTAAAATATAAACCTATTAAAATATTGAAATATTAAAATATTAAAGTATTAAAGTATTAAAGTATTAAAATATTAAAATATTAAAATATTAAAATATTAAAATATTAAAATATAATAATATTAAAATATTAAAATATTAAAATATTAAAATATTAAAATATTAAAATATTAAAATATTAAAATATTAAAATATTAAAATATTAAAATATTAAAATATTAAAATATTAAAATATTAAAATATTAAAATATTAAAATATTAAAATATTAAAATATTAAAATATTAAAATATTAAAATATTAAAATATTAAAATATTAAAATAATAAAATATTAAAATATTAAAATATAAAAATATAAAAATATTAAAATTTTAAAATAATAAAATATTATAATTTTTAAAATATTAAAATCAATAAAAAAAATTTTTTAGGTAAGAACATGTATAAAAAAGTTGAGTTTTATGTAAATAAAAATATTATTATGGGTAATTCTCTACCAACTCACACGAAATCGGGAAAAGTTGCCCCGACCCCTCTTCGATTTGCGTGAAACTTTGTCCTAAGGGGTAACTTTTGTCCCTGATCACGAATCCGAGGTCCGTTTTTTGATATCTCGTGACGGAGGGGCGGTACGACCCCTTCCATTTTTGAACATGCGAAAAAAGAGGTGTATAATTTTTGCTATAATTTGCAGCCTGAAACGCTGATGAGATAAAAATTTGGTGTCAAAGGGACTTTTATGTAAAATTAGACGCCCGATTTGATGGCGTACTCAGAATTCCGAAAAAACGTATTTTTCATCGAAAAAAACAATAAAAAAGTTTTAAAAATTCTCCCATTTTCCGTTACTCGACTGTAAAAATTTTTGGAACATGTCATTTTATGGGAAATTTAATGTACTTTTCGAATCTACATTGTCCCAGAAGGGTCATTTTTTCATTTAGAACAAAATTTTTCATTTTAAAATTTCGTGTTTTTTCTAACTTTGCAAGGTTATTTTTTAGAGTGTAACAATGTTCTACAAAGTTGTAGAGCAGACAATTACAAAAATTTTGATATAAAGACATAAGGGGTTTGCTTATAAACATCACAAGTTATCGCGATTTTACGAAAAAAAGTTTTGAAAAAGTAACTTTTTGCGTTTCTCTTTGTTTCGTCGTCCGTGTCTGTCGCGGGTGACCATGAACGGCCATGATCGATGACGACCAACTTTTTCAAAACTTTTTTTTCGTAAAATCGCGATAACTCGTGATGTTTATAAGCAAACCCCTTATGTCTACATATCAAAATTTTTGTAATTGTCTGCTCTACAACTTTGTAGAACATTGTTACACTCTAAAAAATAACCCTGCAAAGTTAGAAAAAACACGAAACTTTAAAATGAAAAATTTTGTTCTAAATGAAAAAATGACCCTTCTGGGACAATGTAGATTCGAAAAGTACATTAAATTTCCCATAAAATGACATGTTCCAAAATTTTTTACAGTCGAGTAACGGAAAATGGGAGAATTTTTAAAACTTTTTTAGTGATTTTTTCGATGAAAAATACGTTTTTTCGGAATTCTGAGTACGCCATCAAATTGGGCGTCTAATTTTACATAAAAGTCCCTTTGACACCAAATTTCTATCTCATCACCGTTTCAGGCTGCAAATTATTGAAAAACACCTCTTTTTTCGCATGTTCAAAAATGGAAGGGGTCGTACCGCCCCTCCGTCACGAGATATCAAAAAACGGACCTCGGATTCGTGATCAGGGACAAAAGTTACCCCTTAGGACAAAGTTTCACGCAAATCGAAGAGGGGTCGGGGCAACTGCTGTGTGAGTTGGTGGAGAATTACCCTTATATCATTTAAACCATTGTTTTCTTCTGCCTTCATACCTCTTGAATAATATCTAATTTGATCTTTGATTATTCCTAAATATAAGTTATTTTGGATTCCTTACTTTTCTAGAAAATATCTAAAATTTAGGCATTTATGCCTAGAATTTAGTAATAATCATGGTCCGCCATCTTGAATTATACATGAATATCAGTAATTTTGGATCCCTTACTTTTTCCAGAAAATACCTCAAATTTAGGAATTTATTCTTAGAAATAAGGAATATTCGTGGTCCGCCATCTTGGATTATACCTAAATATCAGTAATTTTGGATCCCTCACTTTTCCAGAAAATATTTCAAATTTAGGTATTTATGCCTAGAAATTAGGAATAATCGTGGTCCGCCATCTTGGATTCTTCCTGAATATAAGTAATTTTTGATCTCTCACTTTTCTAGAAAATACCTAAAATTTAGGTGTTTATGCCTAGAAATTAGGAATGATCGTGGTCCGCCATCTTGGATTATACCTAAAAATAAGTTATTTTGGATCCCTGACTTTTCCAGAAAATACCTAAATTTTAGGTTTTTATGCCTAGAATTTAGTCATAATCATGGTCCGCCATCTTGGATTATACCTAAAAATAAGTCATTTTGGATCCCTTACTTTTCCAGAAAATACCTGAATTTTAGGTTTTTATGCCTAGAATTTAGTAATAATCATGGTCCGCCATCTTGGATTATACCTAAAAATAAGTCATTTTGGATCTCTTACTTTTCCAGAAAATACCTGAATTTTAGGTTTTTATGCCTATGGGGTCTGGGGTGGGTCTCGTGGCGCAGGGGTAGCGGCTTCGGCTGCCGATCCCGATGATGCTATGAGACGCGGGTTCGATTCCCGCCTTATCCACTGAGCTTCTATCGGATGGTGAAGTAAAACGTCGGTCCCGGTTTCTCTCCTGTCTCGTCAGAGGCGCTGGAGCAGAAATCCCACGTTAGAGGAAGGCCATGCCCCGGGGGGCGTAGTGCCAATAGTTTCGTTTTTCGCCTAGAATTTAGTAATAATCATGGTCCGCCATCTTGGATTATACCTAAAAATAAGTCATTTTGGATCTCTTACTTTTCCAGAAAATACCTGAATTTTAGGTTTTTATGCCTATGGGGTCTGGGGTGGGTCTCGTGGCGCAGGGGTAGCGGCTTCGGCTGCCGATCCCGATGATGCTATGAGACGCGGGTTCGATTCCCGCCTTATCCACTGAGCTTCTATCGGATGGTGAAGTAAAACGTCGGTCCCGGTTTCTCTCCTGTCTCGTCAGAGGCGCTGGAGCAGAAATCCCACGTTAGAGGAAGGCCATGCCCCGGGGGGCGTAGTGCCAATAGTTTCGTTTTTCGCCTAGAATTTAGGAATAATCATGGTCCGCCATCTTGGATTATACCTAAAAATAAGTCATTTTGGATCCCTTACTTTTCCAGAAAATACCTGAATTTTAGGTTTTTATGCCTAGAATTTAGTAATAATCATGGTCCGCCATCTTGGATTATACCTAAAAATAAGTTATTTTGGATCCCTGACTTTTCCAGAAAATACCTGAATTTTAGGTTTTTATGTCTAGAATTTAGTAATAATCATGGTCCGCCATCTTGGATTATACCTAAAAATAAGTCATTTTGGATCCCTGACTTTTCCAGAAAATACCTGAATTTTAGGTTTTTATGCCTAGAATTTAGTAATAATCATGGTCCGCCATCTTGAATTATACCTAATTATAAGTAATTTTGGATCCCAAACTTTTCCAGAAAATGCCTAAAATTTAGGTATATTGGTTCTTCAATTATACCTATAATTTAGGAATTCTCGTACTAAAACGCGACTAGTAATTTTATTACTAATAGCCGATTAGTAATAAAATACCTTATTGCAGTCAGGTTCGATTATACCTAAAAATTAGGAATTTATACCTAGTGTCCGTTTTGCGTGTACTCTTCTCTAAAACTAACAAATGAACACGCTACCATTCGATCTCAATTTTTGAGAAAAACGTCGCAAAAACGAGATCGATTCTGCCAACTCAATTTTTGCGATCAGTTTCTTTTGTTTACATTCGCAATTTTGAGTTGGCAAGAGCGAACTCAGCGTTGAGATGACTGTTAGCGGTTTTCAATCAGTCTTCTGCAGTTTGTCAGTGGTCGCTGTCAAGATCAAACCACGTGGAAGTTTGGTCCCTTGTTTATCCCGCCCGTGTGGATCAATCGGACCGCGCACTGGACTCACATTCCAGAGGTCGCCGGTTCGAATCCCGCGGCGGGCGCTCTAAAAATTCTTTGTGTAAATATGGGTATTCGGCGCCGTCGCTCCGTGCCATACTTTCATACACTTAGGAGCCCAGGGCGGCGAAGTCCTTGTAGATAAAAAAAGGAAGACACTAGTGGTTGGTACTAGCAATGGTGGCCGACAGCTATAAAGTCAACTTCGTTTTTTTTTTTATAAGAGAAATTTGTGAAATTGCGTGAATTAGTAGTATGAAAATTTGTACAGGTAAGCGAAGAGCAAGTTTAGATTAGTTTTCCTTCTTAGACAAATAAGTAAAAAGTAGTTTTTTGGGCAGCAAAGATTGTTTTGAGTGTTATTCTATAAAGTGAGGTTAGGTTTAGATATTCAGCAATTCCATTTGAAAAGAGCCTACACCAAAAAAAAAGTTCTCCGATCGAGCTCAAATTTTTTCTGGGGGTTCCTTGGCCAAAATAATTAGACCCGTATTTTTTTGTTTGGCCATTAGGGTGACCTACATCGTGCTAGGGTGGTTCGAAAAATGGCAATTTTCTACATTTTTCGCAAAAACCACTTTTTTCGAAAAATCATATCTCCGCGCCATTTCATCCGATTTTAGCTGTCTTAGACGCAAAAGAAAGGTAATGAGTTTGGCTATTTGGAAAAAATAGTAAAAAGTTCCGAAAATCTAGCTTAACTATTGAAAAAGTCGTATGAAAACTTAAAATGGCGTTTTGACCGTGTCTGGACCAAAGAGCCTATGTCTGAAAATATTTTTATCGGATTCCTCGGAAAATTTCACGTAACATATCAAAAACTTGGCGATGTCGAACCGTACGTTTCCAAGATATGATTTTTTGAAAATAAAAACTGAGTTTTTCGACGCGCCACGCGCAAAAACAGGAAAATGACGAAATCGGCAAAAAATCAACTTTTTTCACTAAAACTGCGATAACTTTAAAATTTCAGCGATGACCTATAGATGTTATGGTACCAAAAGTTGCGTCTTTCAATTACGAAAATTTTGATACTCAGACATGTATAGGTCATCGCTGAAATTTGTAAGTTATCGAAGTTTTAGTGAAAAAAGTTGTTTTTTTGACGATTTCGTCATTTTCCCGTTTTTGCGCGTGGCGCATCGAAAAACTCAGTTTTTATTTTCAAAAAATCATATCTTGAAAACGTACGGTTCGACATCGCCAATTTTTTGATATGTTACGTGAAATTTTCCGAGGAATCCGATAAAAATATTTTCAGACATAGGCTCTTTGGTCCAGACACGGTCAAAACGCCATTTTAAGTTTTCATACGACTTTTTCAATAGTTAAGCTAGATTTTTGGAACTTCTTACTATTTTTCTCAAATAGCCAAACTCATCACCTTTCTTTTGCGTCGAAGACAGCTAAAATCGGATGAAATGGCGCGGAGATATGATTTTTCGAAAAAAGTGGTTTTTGCGAAAAATGACGAAAATTGCCATTTTTCGAACCACCCTAGCACGATGTAGGTCACCCTAATGGCCAAACAAAAAAATACGGGTCTAATTATTTTGGCCAAGGAACCCCCAGAAAAATTTTGAGCCCGATCGGAGAACTTTTTTTCGGTTTAGGCTCTTTTCAAATGGAATTGCTGTATTATCTGTCTTTTTTTTCCTCTACCGTTTCCAGCTTGTACCCCGGCAGCGGTTTGTCCGCGTCCCAGCCAGTCCGTGTTTCGGCAACTCGTCCGCGTTCCAGAAGGTGGGAAGTTCATCCTCCCGGTAGTGGTTAGTATGCGTCCCAGCAGCGGCCCGCGTTTCGGCAACTAGACCACGATCCGGAGGGTCGTTCTTCCGGCAGTAGTTTGTGCGCGTCCCAGCAGCGGCCCCATTCCGGAGGGTCGTCCTCTCGGCAGCTGTCCGCGTTCCGGCAATTCGACCTTGTTCCTTAGGGTCCGCTTTGTTCTCTCGGCTGTAGATTTGTCAGTAACTTCATATTTATTTCATGTAAAATGGTAAAAATGCTTCAAATAAAGAGAAAACTTTTCGATTTTCATTTATTCTACATTATTTGATCAGAAAAAGTCCTTCCGGAACCGATTTCCGCATTCCCGGCGATTTTCCCCCTACCCAATCCATCTCAACGTTGAGATCGCCTTCTGGATCTCAAAATTGAGATCAAGTTGCTCATCTCAAAGTTGAGTGGTTTCACTTTTAGCCGGTTTGCGACATCCATCTCAAAATTGAGATCGTCTGGTTTGCGTGAATGCATAATGTTTTCTTCAGATCAGGGATGCCAGATGAAATTTTGAGTTATCTGCAATTTTTTTTTCAAAAATCTGCAAAAATCTGCAAACTCAAATACACGAAAAACTAGGTTTATGAATTCGTATCCTACAATCCTGTTTAACAAAATTATGGTGTTTAACCCAAAAAACGTTCACATATATGTTTTATGTACTTAAATCTGTGTGAAATCAAACTATTTTGCTAAAATTATTTACAGTATTTTCAAGTAATTTGAAAAAGTCTTAATAAAATGTACTGTAGCTTCAATTAAATCTTATTTACCTGCATGATCAAAAGTCTTGATCAAATTGCATTGTGTTTTACTTTTCGATAAACGGCAGGATATCCTTAGTAAAATTTTAAAATTATGCAAACAGTATTCCAAAAATTAACATATTTTTGTCAAGATACCTTTTGTATGTTTTATTCCTCAAATTTGTGTTTTCCTATTTCAAGGTCAGGCTAATATAAATAAACTTTTTAAGTTATTTTTCAATGTTTTTCGAGAACAGAAATTTGGAAAAAAAATAACTCATCTAAAATAATTTTAATTAAATAATTTCGGCACGGTTTTAGTTCTGCCTATTTTGTGATACTTTTGAATAACTTAACAAAAAGTTAAAATAAAATTTGCGATAGCATTATTTCGTGCAGTATTGTATCTAAGGAAATGATTGTTTCAACGGCTATTAACGATTTATGCTGATTTCACGTAATTATAAATATAATTTTGAATCTCTAAAGTCCATGAAGCATATTTTCAGATAAGTCCAATTTTTTGTTAATTATTTAAATGGCTTATTCTTCTTGCACCACGTTACTTGTAATGTTTACTATTTGTATGGTCATGTCAATTATTTACATAATATTTACATTTTTACTTGTTATTAAATGTTGACTGACTTAATAAATAAAAAATAATAATGAAACAGTTAACGAAAAGATATGACTGTCGATGGTAAAATATTTCAATAGTTCATCGCTAACAACTTTTTTGTATGGTTTCGTGATCAGAAAAATAACCAGGCTAGCGTAGTTCAAATCTGACCCTGGAGAATCCGGATTATATCCGGCCAGGAACCCGGAATCTAGGTTTTTCCGATGCATCGTGTTCAGTGTAAATAACTGAGCGGACGAACACAGAAGAACTAAAATTGGTTTAGTTTGTACCAAAATATGGGAACTATTCAATATTAAAAACCCAAGTGATAATTAAATGGTTAACAAATCTGTAATCTAAACTTTAAAAATAGTAAAATACAGTCCACATCAAAATCTCCTAAGCCTTCGCAAAAAAAAAATTACTATGGAAAATCAAATCACGTTGAAAATAATTTTGTCTTTGTCTTATTGTGGGTATTTGAGCTCGAATATGACCCCAAAATCATCCGAAGTGGAAAAAATACAGTTTGTAAAAAAGTTTATACATATGTACTCTTCAGGCATTTTACACAATATGTTCTGAAGCATAAAAAAACTTGAAACCTAGCTCTACAATTTGTGGAACTAAAAAGATGATTTCTTAAAAAACTTCCAGAGCAACAACTTAAGAAAAAGAAAATAAAATGTTTTTTTAATATTGTGTTTATTTGTTTGATTATCACGTAAAGTAAATCTGTAGAACTTCACAAAAGTTAAACTTTGATCAGTCGAGTCTGGGTTGTATGTAGAGTGTCCAATTTCCCGGGGTTACAAAATTCTCGGGAAAAGGGGAATTCTCAGAAAATTTGAAATTTTACAAAAATTGATCTGATCCTGGTTCGGTATCATACTTTGGAACAAAATTGTATAAAATAGCAATAGCAATGGTTAAAATAAGTGTGAAAATCAACTAATGCCTTGACTGCCTGTAAAAAACATACGACTTCAAGAAAATATATATTTTTTTTAAATTTATAATCATACAAAATATTAAAAAATACGTTTTTTTCTAGGTTTTTTTTCTCAAAATTTATTTTCCCTACAAGAGCACTCAGCTAGCAAAATCTTAACTAAGAAATATGTACCCTCTCTGTAAAGTCTTATGAATTGATCTCAGTTGAAAGGTTCTCCAAATCTCTAGATTGCAAATTTTACGTCCTGGAGTATAACTGTTGAATTTTAATTAACACTGATTGGAAATTGTATTTTTTTAAGTAGGAATGATTTTTTTAATCACAGTATTTGGACAGTGAGTAAAATTAATTCATGCTCAAAAACAATAAAATGATAAAATGCTTTTAAATTTGTCTCTATGACCAGTTCGAGAGAAAATAATAAAGAAACATAGGTATTGATAATTAAGTTGCAATACAAATATTTTTTCCAGAACAAATTTTACTGGTTTGAGCTCAGGAATAAATAGATAGGCATTTAATTTGCCTTAAAAATAATCTTTTTCACCTGAAATACAATTTTTATGCAATCACAACTCAAAGTTTTCAAATATTGGAGCGAGTTTTTTGAAGGAATGTTTGCATTTTGGGCGCTTTTGTGTAATACGAAGAAGTTTTTCAATGATTTTTAAATGATGCAACCTTCGGTTAAAATCATTTTCATAGCAAAAAAGTAGTTCATTAGTTTCACATTTAAACCTCTTACGCCCTTGTAGTTCTTAGTGTCATATAAATTTTCAACATTAAACTAAAATTTCTCGAATAATTTTAAACTAATTACCCTAATTCTTCTAGCACAACCCTCTTTGAGACGTTTAATGATATCAATTCAATTTGCATCTAATTTGGTCATGGTAAACAAAAACGTAGAAGAAACTTAATTTTGACCTTGGCGGGAAGGGGTACTTCATTATAAAATGGTAAATGGTATTTCATTTTTTTTATTAAAAAAAAAATCCTAAAAGTTAAAAAATATACTTTTGATAGAATTTCGGGAAATCCCGGGAAATTTACAAAAAGGGAAATATTCATTTTTCGGGAAATCCCTCGATTTTTTTCCCGGGACGGGAAATTGGACGCTCTAGTTGTATGTGTTCTCTTAAAAAAATGACATCACAGTCAACACTTTATTGTCGATATTCCTCCTCGATAAATTTGGCCCTTGAACAAAATGAAAAATAAATAAATATTTAACTATCGTTTTGATCTGTTTCTGCTTTTGGTCCGAAAACATTATTATCAATTTCGAACAAAATTGAAATTATTAAATTTCTAACAGTTTTGAATGTGTTAATATAAAACATAAATTTTGAATTGAAATTTCTTTCTTGAGGAATTTGATTAAAATTGATTTACTTATAAATGAGTAAGCAAAAAATGATGTGGTTTTCAATAAAACTTTTTAACAATATATTTTGCTAGGAAAAAGCTTTAAAAAGCCAATATTTTTAAAACATTGAAAAATGTTTGAAAATGTATCTAGCAATATCCTTAAAATATATTGTTTAATTGAAATTCTATTTTTTGAAGAAATTAAAAGAATAGCTTTTTAACAATAACGCAAAAAGTGCATTTCATTTTTTTATAAATATTGTTGTGCTGAGGAAATTAAACTTTATAAACTTTCTACGACCATTTGTATTCAAATGCAATCGACAAAACAATTACAATACTATTTAAAACTAAATAAAAGTAAATCAAATAAACACATTTTGTAAGATATCTTTGTTTTTCTTTCTTATAATTCAAATAAATTAATCTTATTTGCGACACTAGTTAGTTTATTTGTTTATTTTAAAAGGATCGGTTGAAAATATTGCTATGAAAAAAATAATAGTTTGCATTATCTACTTTTACCAATCTTCAGCTTCAGAAAAATCAGATCTGGCCCGCAGGGCCAAAAGGTTGGGCACCCCTGGGTTAATTCATCCTCCAATACCTACACCTTCTATGTATTGCTATTTCGCGATTTCGTGTTAAATATTAAAAAAAAATAATCAAAGCTTATGCTTTGTGCTCTATCAGAAACCTAGAAACGCTTTAATTTATTTTAAGTTTATCTTTATTAAATCCTTCTGTGAGCCAAAATTACTTTTTCAATATCGATTGCAATAGTTTTTAAAATGATATTTATTAAAAAAAAAATCATATTGTGTGCACTGCTATCGAATTTTTAATGGGAAAACAATTTAAAACAAAAATAATAATTTAAATAGTCTTTCAAAATTTAGAATCATAATTATTTCAATCAATCCAATTTAATAAAAAAAGGCATAAAAGAGAAGTATGCAACTGACGTTTTTGTGCAATTTAAGAAATATTTTTAAATGATTCGAAACACAAACCTAAAATTAAAAACAGGACAACAATATATGTTGAAATGTTATTAGAATGTTTGAACATTTGACTTGAAAAAACTAAACTAATCATTCTTTATATGTGAACGCTATAGGTTCACTATACATCAGACAAAATTATACAAGATTTTTTTCAATGGAAAAAAGAAACTCCGGAATATTTTCTCACACAGAAGTGTCATGTAGATTGAACAATGTTGTACCTGTGCTACCCGCGAAAAGAAAACTGAACTTTTAAAAAGAATGTATACATAATCGCTACAGTTAAGCATGTTTAAGAAAAAAACTCGTTATTTTTTTGGTCAATATTTTTGGCGACTTAGGTAAAAACGAATGTAAAGCAAGGAACCTTCCACCCCAGTGTTTGAACTGACGACCTTTGGATTGCGAGTCCAACCGCCGCCAGCGATTCCACCGGAGCAGGCTTGGTTTGGTGTGTTGTTTGTACTTATGGCATGGAGACGACTCCTACACCTGGAATGACTTAACGGCCTAACAACCAAGGCCGGGACCGACATTTTACTTCCTCATCCGATGGAAGGTTGGAGCAGATGGGAATCGAACCCAGAATCATCCGCTTACAAAGCGAACAGCGTAACCATTCGGCCACGCACTGCCACATACACTCAACCCCCGGTGGTTGGTCACTTTTTCGTTTGACACTTTTTTAGTTTGTACCCCGTTGGTTGATCAAAGTCAAACTAAAAAGTGACGAACTGTCACTTTTTACACGTCGATCACGCACACTATCAAAACAAATGTTTGGTAGTTGTGATATCCTCAAGTTTAAAGTAAAACACATTTATTGCGGTTTACAATGCACCGCTTTATTCCACCATCTTCGTACACAGACTGACCCACTCGACCGCTCACACGCTTAACCGTGTTTACCTAAACTCAACACTAATTTAGCCATTACACGGCTAATCTAGAATGCCACATCCTCCCCTTCGATAAATTATGAATGAAAGATAACTTGAAAACTATCACTTGTATTTTAACTCTTAAATCTAAGTCCTCGCTGAATTGTATCGTAGAAGTGATGTACACAGCGTTCGGTCCCTCCGGTATCATTAGTCTTTTGAATTTCAAACGGTTGTTCTTTCTGATCTTCCCTCTTCCTCTGCTACCGCTGAAAAAAAAAAAAAAAGAAAACAAACGAGAAAAAAAAACAGAGAAAAGCCACCCACAAACAAATACATAATATTAACCGAACCGTGGTTATACCATAAAGTACAAAACATATTTCATAATTTTCCTGCAATATTTGCATCTTGTTAATAACTGCAAATCGCTTGTCCTAGTTTGCATGTTTTTCCCTCATTCCTTTTGTTTACTTTGATCAGCCTTACCCACAAACAGTTTATTTTATGTTTCTTCAAATTATACATTTACCATAGAGTTAAATGAACATAGCATTTTAATAACTTTTTCTAGTGCTATCTTTAACATCCCTTACAAAAATAACTATCCTATGTATAATTCTAATCATTATCTGAAGTCGACTGGAAGGTAGCGCATTATCACGACCTAAACCTTATCACGGCACCTTTGGGAATGCGACTTATAGTATGTTAAAAATTGAATTGAATCCGCGTTGCAAATGCCAGCACCCATACTCTTCAAAGGGTGTTTTCCTTGTGGGAAACTAGTAAATCAGTTACATTTTAAACTAACAAAGAACTATCGTTTTTATTTTCAAATTGACATATTCATCCAGGTGCAAGTGAAATGATGTCCAAATTCCTACATTATAGAAATTTCAACTTAAAAAAAACGAGGTTGTTCGCTCAACAGCATTAACTTGGCGTTCTTTATTCCGAGATTCCTACTCGAAACCAGATGTCCGAAGGTTTGATTGTTGAGGCACTTGCAATCTTCTTTTTACACCTATTCTCCCATCCACCCCGGGATTCGAACTAACGACCTTTGGATTGTTAGTCCAACTGCTTAACAGCGACTCTTCCGAGACAGGACAAATTGCTATTTTTTCCACTAGCTCCTGCTTCTACCCGACCAATAATAAAAACTCTTCTTTATCGTTATTATTAATTCACAATAGAGCCAAACTCAGGTACCACGTCTCGCCTTTTTCCGAAAATGTTGAAAGCAACGTGTAACCGTCTCCCTATCATGTGAGCCATTTATTTGCCTTACGTTTCAATGGTACTGTCAATAGGGTCCTAAAGCCCAATGAAAATGTTTATGTCCAACGGTAAAAAGACACGCTTAAAACCATTTATAAACACATTTTTTTTTACTTTACTACTTTAGCAGGACATTTTTTTTCGATAGATCAACTATTTAACTATTTTATCTAAAATTTAACCTCACTTTTTTTTCGTGTACGTTCAGAATACAGAATACAAAACGTATAGAATACATGCGCACGTAGATAACTCTATCAAAGCTTAATTTTAGGACCCAATTGTGATTACGTCACAATCCATTTGGAATACTTTTAAGATATATTCTGTTTTGTACAATCAATACTTCTCTGTAATATAAAACCATATTATCCATCAAGTTTTTTTTTCCACGAGAATCTTACTTCTGTTCCTCAAGTTATTTTTTTAATATATATATAATTTTTTTTCATTCAATTTGTTTTTTTTTTCGTACAGGTACCATAGGGTGATTTTATTTGTTTATCTTGATTTCAACCGAATCAGTGTCCTGATTTATTATTAACTTTAACTATAACGACTAACTTGAAGAATCACTTCAAGATTAAGATACTTGGACATAAGATTAACCAGCTTCATTTTTCCATAATACTTTCTACATCTGTTAACCTTTGGCTAAAATCATCTCAAATCTTTTGGCTTCCACTGGCCATGGACTTAACCCACCATCTTTTTTTCCAAACACGTTAGTTTAAGTTGGTCATGGGCTAAACCCGGCTCAACTGTCAGCAACTCTTCTCTTTTTTTGTTTAGAAGGTCACGGGCTAAACCCGACTCCTTTTTCCAAACACACTTTAGTTTGAAGTTGGTCTTGGGCTAAACCCGACTCAACACTTTTGGCTTTCGCTGGCCCCGCCATCTTTTTCCAAACACGTTAGTTTAAGTTGGTCATGGGCTAAACCCGGCTCAACTGTCAGCAACCCTCTCTATTTTTTTTTTTTTAGAAGGTCACGGGCTAAACCCGACTCTTTTTTCCAAACACACTTTAGTTGGTCTTGGGCTAAACCCGACTCAACACTTTTGGCTTTCGCTGGCCATGGGCTAAACCCGCCATCTTTTTCCAAACACGTTAGTTTAAGTTGGTCATGGGCTAAACCCGGCTCAACTGTCAGCAACTCTTCTCTTTTTTTGTTTAGAAGGTCACGGGCTAAACCCGACTCCTTTTTCCAAACACACTTTAGTTTGAAGTTGGTCTTGGGCTAAACCCGACTCAACACTTTTGGCTTTCGCTGGCCCCGCCATCTTTTTCCAAACACGTTAGTTTAAGTTGGTCATGGGCTAAACCCGGCTCAACTGTCAGCAACCCTCTCTATTTTTTTTTTAGAAGGTCACGGGCTAAACCCGACTCTTTTTTCCAAACACACTTTAGTTGGTCTTGGGCTAAACCCGACTCAACACTTTTTTTTCGACCAAGACTTCCATTCTTAACTTTCAAAAACACTTTGGATATAGTTGGAAATTGGTCCAACTTGACTCAACTACCTGAAACTCATATAGGCAAAACTTAAACGAATGATCGTGTATACAATCTAACTGCATTAAAACTCGAAAAACATTGTTTTTAACGATATCTCTTGGCTTTTTTTCATGCTTTGTCTGTGCTTTCTTGTGAAACTTCCTTAAATAATACAATCGAACTGTACCTTCAGCCCATTTAGTGTTCTTATAGTTCTTCCATCGAATCTAAACGAATCGGTAATTTATACATTACTTGACCAGAACAATTGGAATACTTTTATCTTTTATTCGAAGATAGAAAACATTATAAACTATTTTTAAATGAACCTGTAATCCAACAACTTGACGCAATTATTATTGTGACTCTTTCATATTTATTAATTAACAATGTAAAAAGTAAAAAAAAATCTCTTTTTAGGTTCCTATTATTTAATTTTACTGAGTTTTCCTTGCATACTAACTTTCAATAAATCGTACCTCTCAGCTGCTTGCCGTTGCTGTTAAAAACAACATAAGCCATTATTTTTTTCCATTTCTGAGATTGAATAAATAAAAGTCGAAGCAAATCTATTTCTTATTTCTAAATATTGTTCTATATATTTCTTCCAAAACACGTCAGCACAAATCGCAACATATTTTTTTTTATAACAGTCACACTCGCTCCATTTCTCATTTTCAAAATGTATAGAAATTGATCAGTGTCTAAACTTTAACTTTTAATACTGCTTCGTCACCAATATGCTTAATTGACTTCTGCCAAGACTGCTAATTATTCTGATATCATGAATTTATTATTTGATTTTCTATTGTATCATTTACCATCAAAATTGGCATCAAAAGTTCATAAATATCAACGTCCTATAATCCTTGACTCAGTTTTTCCTTGATCTGAAATGCACACTAAACAGGTTTCCGTATCCAATACAACAATAAATTACATATTACGTTTAACATGCCATTCTTTGGAATTGTTCATCTTGACCGGTAAATAATGTTTAAAATACAAAACAATTATGTTATCATTATTGCTCATAATATAGTGGATTTAGCTTTTTTTTGCATTTTCTCACGGTCCTTGGAATCGGTAGTGGACAGGCCTAGGGATTCCCATTTGGTCTGAAAACGTTCAATTCACAGATAAATTATGGATTAAAATTTTGGTATTAAACCACTTCTCCAACATCAGTAATAATTGTTCGATTGTTCTTGCAATTTTTTAATTCAGCTGAAAATATATATATTTTTTAGTATTATTTTATTTTTTTATTTTTTTAACAACATGAACACCCCTAGGGTTGGCTCGATGCCGCCATCATGCGCCATCATGCACCCGCGTGTTTCGTTTATTTCTCAACACTGCTGCAGCTGGATGGTGACTCGAAGTGAGGAGGGAGATGTTTTGAAATTTATTTTTTTTGCCCTTATCTGGCACACCGCCTATTTCGACAGCCATTACCAAAGACCGAGTCCAGTAAGGAACTGACCGTACAATACTAAACCACAATAAAACAACTCCCAGCTCAATTACATAAAACCTCTTTCCACTCCTTAGCTTTAATCACTCTACTCACAGTTGTTTATTTTACTCGTTCACCTCCTCAAGCGCAGACTCCTAAAGCTTCCTTCACTACAACCAGACACAGTTCGACACGGCTTTTACCGGTTATAAATGCCTTCCTCCTCCGCAACCACTCATTATTATTCACCGAATGGAATTCGACCGACGATGCCTCGTCAACGTCGGGCTCTTGTCGGACTCTACTCGCGCACTGGGTTAACCCAAAAGCTCCTCCAACCAAACAAAAACAAAACAAACTCCACGCGTGCAAAATCTACAAATTTATTCCTTTTTCACAAAAACACAATATCACACTACTTTTCTCACAACTTTTCTCCACAAAATAAGGGAAAATCATCATGGCAGGATCGCCAATGTGATATCCTCAAGTTTAAAGTAAAACACATTTATTGCGGTTTACAATGCACCGCTTTATTCCACCATCTTCGTACACAGACTGACCCACTCGACCGCTCACACGCTTAACCGTGTTTACCTAAACTCAACACTAATTTAGCCATTACACGGCTAATCTAGAATGCCACAGTAGTGTGTGTGAACTCCATGTAAAAGGGGTGTCAAACTAAAAAGTGATCCCGTTCGTTTGACAACAGTTGGTGTCAAACCATCGGGATTTGAGTGTCTTTGAATCATTGAATCTTAATTAAATTCCAGACTTTTTTTTTGAAAAGGACCAATAAACTATTGTCTTTCATATGTTTATAGGACCTAATCAAAAAAAAACCCTAGAATTGAATGTTTTATTTAGAAATTGCCATTGAACATTTTCCTTTTAATCTTATATCTTATAATAACAATATACCAGGACGACGACTCTTACGGAATGACTTAACGGCCAACTGAGACCGGGACCAACGTTTCACTTCTCCATCCGATAGAAGGCAATCTTAAAAAATATTTTGAAAACCACATTGAAAATCTTATGTAACTTCGCATTTCTATTTATTTTTGTTTTTTTTTAATTAACAGAGGTAGAAAATCTAATGCACCGTTAATTCTTAATTATTACAAAACATGAAGAAATTTATTTAAAAAATACTAAAACTCAAATTGAACTTATTTATGTCTCCATTATGTTTTCAAAATTGTTCCTTGTAAGAATCTGAAAATTCAATGAAGTAAACAACAATATTTGCTTCAAATAATTTAGGACAGCATTTTTTCAACAATAGCCAAAACCTTGGAAAACATTTACTGAAACAGAAATCAATTAATTACAATTGAATTATCTTGAAGCCAAGCAACTTAAACCATTTGAATACCAAGATTTGAGTAGGAATCTTGCAGTGGTGTACACCAAAGCCATGTTGTAGAGCGCGCAATCTGATTTTTTCCGACAAGTGTTCCCAATTGATTAAAAAAATAGTTGGGAAAATTCGGAATACTTGCATATTTTGACAGTAATCAAACTTGACGTAAGTCTAAGAAGATTGATTCTAAATTTGTAAATACTATGTACTGTTGGGTTACTCAACTTATTCAAAGCAATTGTCACATAAGGATTATTATTTTTTTTTTGCAAACCTCATCGGTAAAATATCTGCAAAAATCTGCAACAAAAAAGTTGTCTGCAACAAATTTCGGAAATCTTCAAATTTGCAGAGAAATCTGCAAATCTGGCATCCCTGCTTCAGATTAAAATATACTGTAACCAAAAAAATCGAGCTCAAGAAGTGTATTTTTTTTTGTAAACGTGTACTTTAAGCAGAACAAAACGTATAACAACAGAAATCAACAGAGAAAATTTAGCGTGCCTCGAAAAGTAAACAAATCCTCTGAAATTAAGAAAAGTTGATATTAACTCGCAAATTCGGGAAGGATTGTTTTACCAATCCGTTTTTGGCCATGGACGGATTGACGAGCTCTTCAGGACCCCGGTAATGATTACAGTCGACCCGGTAATCCGCTCAGTCTCAGCCGGGCCGTGTCACAGCGGCATGACCTCTCGCCGGTAGCGTCTAGCAGTGAAGATGCCGATTTCAACTGCAGTTCCCGATCTCGAATCGTTCGATACTCGAGATCGAGCGAAGATTTTTACCTGGATGGCGGAGCCAGTGGTGGTGGTGACCGAAACAGCCACGACAACTCCGAGCGAGAGTTCCGCAACTACGACGAGTGCAGCCAGGAGTCAGCGGCCAGCTTCGTAAGATGAACTGTACGATCATGAAACGCTGCAGATACTCCGTACATTACTGTTCGAGCGGTTAATTAGGTTACTATTTGAGGAATCTCCCTGAAAACTAATAGCTGAAGATTAAAATCAATTACAAAAGCGAGTGAAATGACAAATACAATAATGCTGTACTTACTTGTAATTATAATTGAACACTGCGCATTCTGATGGATTTTGTGTTATGCATTTTGGTTGCCCGGTACTTGGTCTCATCCTGCTGTTATAATATGGCATAACGGAACTAATTTATTCTGTTTAACAAACATCACGATTACGACTTCGCGCCGCGCAGCGTCAAACCACCAAATAAAACACTTTTATTTTGCCAGCTGTCATTCGCAGCAGCACTTTTTGTTGGATTTTACATGTTTTCAAACTTTACATTAACAACTTTTACATTATTTTTAAGATTTACATGCTTCTGACTCGTCAACATTTAAGCAAACATAAGCATATTTACATGAGAAGCATCAATTACATTAGATTTAAATTTACATTATGGCTAATTACATGGAATTTGACTTTTTACATTGAATTTACATTTGAAACATGGTTTACATGACATGGACATTTACATATTTTTTTCTGTGTGTGTTTGGCTCTATGTAGTCATGTGTACCGAATCAATGTCACTGGAATATCTCGTCACTGGCTGAACCGATTTTGACAGTATTGGCCTCATTCGATTCGTCTTGGGGTCCCATAAGTCCCTTTTTAAAATTTATAAGATTTTGTAAAGCACATCAAAAGTTATGCTTAAAAAACTGCTGCATATAAATCTCAAAATTTGCAAAAACTGGTTGTTTTTGCATGAAAATTATATATATTATATATTTTCTGAAAGGTTTTAAAATTACCTTTCTTGTGGATTAAGAATTTTGAAGATCTGGCTTACCTATCTAAAATTACAAGCAGTTTAAAAAATGCTCTGAATTTACATAACCTTAATCTATTTCCCCACGGCGGTGTATGTACAATATTGACAAAAAGTCTGTGAGTAGTCTGCTTTTATCACTCATCACTAATTTTTATTTGGACCTTTTAGGTGCTGCGATCACGTTAGGGGGATCCATAAACCATGTAGACACTTTAGGGGGGTTGGAATCACTCTATAAATGAGAGGAAGGCACCAACCACTTCAAGGTGGATTAAGTGACGTTTTTTAATTCATTCAGAATTTTTTTCGATGGTTGATATTGTCGGCCAAGGGCTGCAAGATTCCAAGTATCCACAGTGCAATAAATAAAGTTCCCAGTCCTGCTAGTTTGAACTATGTTTTAATGCTTTTGGATACTAGGGATGCCCAGGTGCAGGACATCCTGGAAGGAGCGGAACTGACTGTATCGGCAGTCCTGTTCGCGACTGTTGTAATCAGGGAAGCGATCCGCCAATTGTTGGTTGTTAGTATTCCTGGTTATGAGAGTCTGAACAGTATAGCTCTGGTCCTGCACCAGTTCCCTATCCTCATGCCTCCCCGTATGCTAGATGATGACTTGAACATCTGTCTAGCTGGCGGTTGATGATGTCCATGTTTCGAATCGTGGTGATTGCCCTGTCTTGTCACATGTATTTACGTAACTGACGTATAGGCGAGTGACAAGGTAGCACTATCATGACGAAGTATGATTGCGTGGACGGCCATCACTAGGGAGTTCCGTAGTGATTTTTCAATGGAGCGTAGCCTTGGGTGTGAGCAGGCAGCCTATTCCAGTCACATTCAAAGTGAACTGTTTGTTTGCAACAGGAGTTGCGCCCTTTTGGGAAGTCACTCCGGAATTTAACGATCCTTAGGGAGGATTCTCCAGGACAATCATATTGAAATAGCCGAATGAGGAGGGCACGGAACAACGCAGTTGGTTTGGATGCATACCTAGATCAGCTGTGTTGTTTTGGGTGGGAGTGGGTTATTCGTGAGTAAGAAGATCATGTATTAATGCATCTTTTTCGTCTTCATTTTCATGTCATGCCTGGGCCTACGACTGGAGGACGGTCGCACCAGGACAACCGAATCAAGACGTCTCCGGTGTGATATCTATCACATTGGAAACAACAGCAACAACAACAACCTGATGGCACTCAGGTTCAGGAAAGTATTTGTATCGTTATTTTATAGTTTTTATATTTTATTAACATCCCTTTCTTTGCAGAGCATGGACAACAATAACAAAGCGGCAATGTGGGAAAGGGAAGTCATTTGTGATTGTAGAAGGTATTGTTTTGATTCACAGCATGTTGAACGAACTGTTGTGGATGTACCTAGAACATCGCAGCACGGGGTTTTTCTTCTGCACATTTCCAACAACAGTTCTTGTTCGGTAACTTGGCTGAGAATGGAGCACAGTTACTGAATGTTGCTCGCAAACTGGGCTGAACGAAAAATGACGAGGGGACCGATGCATAACATTTTCTCTACAAATGTAAAATGATGGTTGCTTAAATTTCTTTCAGAGCTCACCTTTAATTTTGACTTAACATTTAATTAAAACTTAAATATGATTTCTAATTTGCTGAACTTGCTTTTGCATCCACTGGCCCCTCATCATTCCGGTTTGTTTGGTTATTTTACGTTTGTCTGCTTTTTAAGTGGGCTACAGCCCAAGTAGTCCAGTCAAACAAGCTCAGTTATCGAACAAGTACTGTACTTTAATTTTGCTTCACTCATCTTTCTACTCTTCTGCTCTCATTTCCCAATAAATACTGAAACGTGTTTTCCCTAACAAAAACAGTTTCCCTTAATATGCGAACGATTTTAACTTCTGTTTATCATTGATCTTTCCTTTACCTATTTTCTTATTTATTTATTAAAATGTAATTTCCATCGGCTCCTACTCTTCTTTCCTTCAAACTACAATTATTCTTTCAGTATCGAACTTTATGTAGTTTGCTTTCCTTTATTGTCTATTGTTTAAATCTACGCCCTTTTCTTCAAACAAGTATGGTTCGAGTCCTTACTTAATATATTGAATGATCACACACATAAAATTATTGTACTTTTGGTAAACTTTTGAATAACATGCTTAGGTTCAAAACATTATAACAAAACACCGCGACAGAAGAAATAGCAACAGATTAACACGATTCAACATTAGGGAAGATTTCAGGAGAAAACAGTACACAGTAAATAACAATTAGTTTTTGAACTCAAACTAAAATAAAGCAGTTTTTGCTTTAATGAAAGTTGATAGGCACACTATAGATGGTTAGGCGCTTATACTTACATCAAACCCTACGTAATGTACCACCCCCGGCCGAGTTAAAATGCGTAACCGGAAAAGAAGGTGTGCATGCCTGGCACGAACACTCAAAGCGTGTTCTAGCGTGCTGCTCGTACTGACTCAGAGCAAGGGTGAGATGTAGGTGTAAGGGCAGTGCGTGTTCGTCGGGAACCTGGTGCATAAGATCGGTCAAGGCCCGTTCTTACACTGAAAATTGCGAATTGCGAATTGCGAATTTTTTTCGATGGTTGATATTGACTTTTTTATAAAGAGTTTTTTGTTTGAAAAAAATTTAGATAAAATAATGCCTATTGTTTGAGTTTCTGGAAAAGTTGGGAAAAAGTCTGGAATTTCAAAATGTAATTTGAGTGTGAGTGTGCACGATCATTTTGATGATAAATGGGTCTATGTAACAAGTGTGTATTGCGATATCCGGGAAACGGAAGCGATTTCCCAAAATCGGGTTGAAGCATCTTGTAGTGTTTGTTAAGTATAGCAAAACGTCATCATTAACTCATTTTCGACCAAAATGGTCTATGTCACAAGATAGCACACAGCAGACGAAGTATTTCCTTTTGTAAGCAGAACATAACCAAACTTTTCGGCACCCTCAGCAAACGTCAAATCAATACAAATTGCTGCCGGATCTTTGTCCGGATCTCTCCCGGAAAAGGTCCGGTAGCAATTTTGTATGGTTTGACGTTTGCGGAGGGTACCAAAAAAACAAATCACTTCGTGCATCAGCCAATGTTTGTTCCCCCACTCTCCTGGTCTTTGGATGACCCCTAACTGTCAAGACAACACATAAAAGTTTTTTAAGCAGTTGCAGCCTTTGACTTCTTAATTATGTGGGATTGATCTGCATATCGTGCCACCATAATCGAGCTGTCAAATCGGCAACATGGAGTTAAGGCAATGAAAGGCATCATTTCCGATCAGCCATTTGGCGGCCAAGTTATAGGTTATGATCAGGAATTTTGGAAAAAAATAGGAACACGGAAAAAAAAACGTTTTTTTATTCTATCCTTGTTAAATTCCCAAAATGTAAATTTTTCAATTTGCGATTTTGCATTTGTTTTAAGGTAGCTAAAAATACACCTATTGAACCATAGTCCGTGATGGTGCAAAATTTGATTTAGGAGAAATGATTTTTTGAAAAAATCGTGTTCTTTGGAAAATATCGAAAACCTGGACAGAATAAAATACTAAAAATCGTTTTTTAAAGCAAAATCGAATTCGCAATCCATTTTTTTTAAATGTACCGTTTTCAAGTTATAGCATACAGTCAGTGAGGGTGACTATGGGTCAAAAAACGATACGTCTTTCGTAATTTTTTAATAACAAAAACAATTTAAATAACACCGAAAATCTTTCAACGGAGATTTGTTTTTAGATAGTTTACTAATATTATCCCAAAATATGGTGGATTTTGATGAACACTACCTTAAATGCCTATAGTTTGAAAATTGACGCAATATCACCCCTTAGAGAGGGGGAGACATTGGGTCAAATGAAACTAAAATGATGCTCAAATAGGTACAACGATATGGTAAAAACAAGTCATCCAACAGTGTTTCTTGTTCGAGGGAATCGTATTGACATGCTACAGTATTTGAAGTAGAGATTTTCAAACAATTGGGTATCTTTCGAGCAATTTCAACAACAATATTAAAAAGTTGTTTTTTCGGAAGGTCATTTTTAGCCAAAAACGTAACTCAACATTAAACAGATGCCAAAATAACAGGATTCTAGGAACGAGATTTTTTCAGCAAAGTCATCTTAAGATGTCCCCTACACAACCCTTTTAACAGAATTTAGTTTCATTGAGAAGAACTTGAGAAATGGTAAAATCCGTAAAAAATCACTTTGACCCAATATCACCCCCCGGACCCAATGTCACCGCCACTGACGGTATACATCAAATGCATTTGCATTTTAATAATTCTTGAAAGAAAAGCACCCCTGACAAAAATAGTTTTTTGAAACCCTGAGAAATTCCCTACAATTGTCTCTCTGGAACTTTGAAAATCGGGTAATTAGTTTCTGAAAAACAGCCTCACAAAGAATTCGAATCGATGATAGGTGTCACCTAATTAGCCTGTAATGAAACTTTTGCGAAATTTTCTGATCCCTTCAGTAAAAATATTTCAAATATTTTTATAATTTGGTCAGAAAATTATCTATTTATTGACTTTAAAACTTGATAAAAAAAATTGGACTTTTTGGTCCCGAGATCATCAAATAAGCAAATAAATTTTCCATTTAATCTGCAAGTGTACTCAGCTATGTATTTAAAATGTCTTAGTTGTTGTTAATTAAAAGCCCACATTATTACCTTTATTTTGCATCGTTCAGGAGATAAATTATTTTGAAAAATGTGGTTTTATATGCACCCATCAAAAAGCACACCCCTCGCCACCCCGCTTGCCTACTGTGATGAGTGTCCAGGATAAATGCTATCATCGAATTGTAGCAAAGCTTTCGGGTGTGTGTCTTAGACAGTTTTTTTTCCTGCTGTACTTTGAGGTGTGCACATTTGTGAAGAGCTTTCCACAAGTTGCACGATTGTCTAAAAATCGCTGTAATCTGCAATATATTTCTTCCGAAAAATATCGTTTAAGACTTGGGATGTGATATTTATAAAGGCTGTAAGAAAACACAAATAAATCCAATCAAAATTTTGTAATTCCGTTGTCTTTTTGCAAATTGAATTTTCAACTTAACTCTAAATGAAATAGGAACGATTGGTGTTCCCTGTTCTTTTGCCAGGATGTTGTTAAAATAGTTGTCAGTTTAATCAGTTTGTAGAGAGCATGTCTTAACTCTAATCATTTACAAAATCTTTTGTACATGCAATTGGCCATGAAATGGCACATGTTCAACTCTGGAATGGTTGTCGTAAATATTTTCATTTATCTTATCTCTTCTAACGAATGGTCTTAACATTAGCCTTAACTCTGTACAAAAAGCTATATTTACAGGCGCTATCAAAACTAAAGTCTACTTTAGCTAATTAATAGGAAAAAAGTTCTGCCGTCGTGGTCGGCATCATAGTCATCGGTCATATGCTGAGCGAGGGCCGTTTCTTGCGCTCGCCCTTGCTGTTCTTGCCGAAGATGTTCCCGAGGGCCTTGGACACCGAGTTGACGCCCAGTTTTCTCCGCAGGGGCAGGGCCCGAAAGAGCTGCGTCGAGCGGGCCTCCCTAATTAGCGACTGGAACGCGAGCGAAACTCCGGCGAAATTTTCCGCCGCAGACACCTCGTAGAATTGGCACGAGTAGCGGAAGGACAGCTCCTGGCCATCGTTGACGGAGATTTCCCTGTGAGGGGGGGTGAGAAAATGAAGTTAATATTTGGTAAGCTGTATCACGATTCTACGATCAATTTAGTATAATTTGCGAATCTTTACAAACTAACTAAAGAAATTACCTCGCGTGGTCCAGATCGCTCTTGTTGCCCAGCAGCAGGATCGTGTAGTACGAGGGCAGCTTGAGCTTGGTCAGCTGCTGCAAATAATCAGCGGCCTCCTCGAAGCTGGCCTTATCACAGATGGAGTACACCACGACGAACGCGTCGCCCCAGCGAAGATGCTCGTACAGGCAACCTCGTTTCTGTCGAAAATTGAACGAAAAATAGTTACCCAGTTGACCGTGAATTTAATTGAACCCGTAAAGGGTACTTACATCACATTTGGACGTGTCCAAGATCTCCACCTCGGTTGTAACATTGTCGTAGATGACTCCGTGTCGGTAGACGAAATCTGCGGGGGAAAAAGGTGAGAAGAGCAGACGTTAAACTTGGGCTGGCGTTGAATGAACGAGAATAGGATAAGCGACGAACCCCGCGATGAGCTGTACTCGCCGATGTAGCGTTTGGTCAGGTATCGCACGGTGACGGCTGGAAACAAAAAGAAAAATTGTAATTACAAATGATATTGAAGTGCAGGAAACTCATCACGTCTGAATAATCACAAAGGTTTTATCGGAAAGTTCAATCCAGAAAGTTCAATAGTTAAAACATTTCAAACACTTTTGTCTTCATATAAACTTTAAATCGAGATAAAGCCAATATGATGTTTTCAGCCCATCAAATTAGTGCATTTTAGTTCGAACAAAGTTCAAGTTTTGGTCTTAAAATAACATTAAAATTTGCACTAATAAAATTTTACAAAAATAAACTTCAACTAAAAATACTGATATTATAAATAAAACTACGTTTCCACTCCAACTAGTTTCACTTTCAAGTTCAAGGCTACGTTGAAACCTTGTCACTCATGAAGAAAATTCCGCCAACGCGCGATGAAGATCTCCACCTCATTAGCGTCGTCACCGCGGTAGGAAATGTGTCCTGCACGTGCTATTCAGCCAGCCAGCCAGCAACGTTTCCAACATGCATTACTGTATGTTCAGGCATTCGCATATGGCACTTTGGAACAAACTGGCATGCCGCGACAGCATCAATTCCACCCTTTTTTTTTGCAAACGTGAAGAAAAGTGACTTTGTCGCGACGACAAGTCAAGTTGCTGAAGGAAGCAAAAACAACTCACGCTGCTGCTGCTGCCTGTTGGCCGTTTATTTTATTTTTATCGTTAATTTTAATTATTATGATCTTGTCCAAACGAACCAGAGGGCCGTGGCAGCACGCCAACCCACCGTGGCTGGTACCGGCTTTGGGGCATTCAGCAAGGTGCCTATTTTAAGATGAAATCCACCGTTAATCATCTGCTCCTTCTCCTCCTCCTCCTCGCCCTCAACACCGTGACTTTGGGAAAACACCCAAAGACCCTCCCCCTTTTTCGCACGCTTGCACAAACTTGCCACCGACCAGACGGACACCGCCAGGGTCCAGATTAAATGTTGTTGATTTAGTGTGCATGAATGACCTGTAATTAGGTTTATTACATTACAATATATATCGGGAAGTGGCAGTGGCACGGGTAATGTGTGAGTAATTCATGTAATAACACGTATGACTTTAATTTAGCATTTTTTAAATGGTGTTGTTTAAAAGTTTGATTTTAAAACGATTATTTTTTATAATTCTTTTCTTAAAATTTAGAGAATTTTCTATCATCATTCTCCATCACTATTTTTTTCATTGATCTGGAATTATCAATTTTATTCCTGTTTATCAAAACTGTTTGCGTAAAATAGAGCTTACTAGTAGATCGAATCTCTCAAAGATTACTCCAATTCTAGAGTACAAAAAGCGGCAAATTTTCAAAATTCTGTGACATTTATTCCTTTTTCGTTATAAACAGCTTCTTTGAACATTTCCAGTTGGTCCGATAAAAAATCCTTTGGTTGGATTTGAAACTCATTTTATTTCACTGCCCAGAATAGATGTACAGAGCAATTCCAGCTCAAATCAGGAATTTTTCTGGTACTTTTGTACCCGACCCTCTCCGATTTCAATGAAACTTTGTAGACATGTTATCCTAGGCCTATATAAGCCATTTTTGTATATATGGAGCCAATAGTACTCGAAAATAACATTTGAGGAGGGCGTTAGGTATTTAAATATTTTTGTATTTTGTAATTTAAAAATTACTGTATCTCAATATCTTACTGTAATTTAAAAATTACTGTAATCTCGAAAAACGAAGTTGACTTTATAGCTGTCGGCCACCATTGCTAGTACCAACCACTAGTGTCTTCCTTTTATCTACAAGGACTTCGCCGCCCTGGGCTCCTAAGTGTATGAAAGTATGGCACGGAGCGACGGCGCCGAATACCCATATTTACACAAAGAATTTTAGAGCGCCCGCCGCGGGATTCGAACCGGCGACCTCTGGATTGTGAGTCCAGTGCGCGGTCCGATTGATCCACACGGGCGGGACACCATGCACTTTCTTTGAAAAAAATAGTTTTTTTTTCAATATTTTGAAAAAAATATCTTATTTTGAGTTCCGAGGTGACTTTGATAGTCATAGTTTTTCTTGTTAAATTAAATTTATGGTGCTCAAATTTTATTTCTACGTAAAATTTACCATCGCCAAGATTGGTAATATAGTTTTTAAGAAAAAAAAAACAGTGTTTATAGCATGAGCATGAGCATGAGCATGAGAGATCACCCATGGTTGCCCCTCCGTTGCTGAACAGAACCGTAATATCCTTTCAGCACTACTGATCATAGGCTTCGACTATCAAGTGGTGTTTCCCTTATCAACAGCATGTATGAATGCGACGAAAAGATAAAACACCATGATTGCTAAAACTAGATCAGTTGCGAATAGGTAACAGTCATTGGCCACCAACGGCGCCCGCCATGTCAGTTTGTAGATCTCGATTTTAAGGGACGGGAATGTTAGTTAGCGCAGGTTGCTACTAGGGCAGCTGATTTACTCTGTGCTTACACCCCACAAGCGCCAGGAACCTGAAAATTTGTTAGTAGGATAGGGTGCTTGGTCAGGATTCATCATTGAAGATGAAGATGCGACCCAAAATCATAGTGTTTGTTGAAAGGTATTATATATTATTCTCAAGGCATACAATCGGATGCTGCGGATGAGACATTTCCCGTTTAACTGTTGTTAATTTTTAAATGAAATGGTTTAATCTTAGACAGCCGGCTGTGGAAAGATAAAGCCAAATAATGTTTATTTATAGAATGAGGTGTTAAACGCAATGCTGCAATGATAGCGTAGTCTGATTTTTAATTATATAATCATATAATTCATAAATTTGTTACGGAATAGACGATACGAACTCAACCATCAAGTGCCTTCCGGTCTTCTTTCTGTTAGCTAGATGAGGTATTGATTTTCGTTGCCTCTCGAGCTACGATGCTATGGAGAGGGCTTAACACACAAACAACCGACGTCGAGCCCTCCGAGCTACGGAGCTTTGGGAAGGTCTTTTCAAAACAAAAAAAAAAAAGACTCGCGCACCACACAACGTTCTTGATGAATCAAAATATTTTTTTACGCGATAAACCTAACGAGCTCAACCATCAAATTGCCTTCTATCCACCGATGATGAAGAAAGGTCTTTAAGCACACCGAATAATATAAATAAATTCCAAGATCGATCTTGTTTTATAGCTACACTGCCGCTCGAAGCTAGTCCGTCCCATATGTAATTTCGTTAATTTTGAGGTAATGATGCAGTTTGGTTCAAAATCATGTAAACTATCAGAAAAACCAATAAAATATAGTACTTTGTTCTAGAAAGCCGGAGAAAATCCACTTTTTCGTGAAATTCTAACACGTAGCCTTATGGGCGGGACAACTTTGACACGCGTTTTTCTCGGCTTGCTGTTTTTACATATGGGACGGACACGATTAGAGCGGCAGTACAGTGCAACTCACTCCTGATTTTCACGATCACGAATACAACACAAAAAGAACACCACAAAAATCCATCTCACAATCCTGATTTGTTTTTTTTTCACTTTGCACACAAACACAACCATCCGCTTGCACTGGTGGAACAAATCTTCTCCTCGCAGCAAACAATTCACGACAAAAATGCGAAACAAAAGGCGCAAAAAAATCACTTTAAACTCCGAATATATATTTTTTTTACGACCACGCACTCCCTTTGCCAATTATGCACTCAATTTTATGTTTTAACAAGAGTAAAGTGAAAAAATTGAAGTTTGTGAAAGTTATTGGGAAAAGTCACTTTTGGCCCATTTTGATCTAATATTTGAAGTTTACAAAATAAGGTTTACAAAACTTCAGGTTCACGAAATCTTTGAAACCAGTGTTTTGCCTAGCCAATTACCTTGCTAACTCTTAAAGAATTTTTGAAGTTCCTCATCTTCTTATTTTTTACCATAATTTTTCCTAAAAAGAAATTTGCGGGGCAAAGGCGCGCACTAAAATTTCCACATTGTATGAAAAAAACTAACTTAATCCACCTATGTGGTTGATGCCTTCCTCACTTTTTACCAGCTACGGGTAATATGAGTGGTTTGGACACATATTTCAGCTATTTTTTTAGATTCAGAAAAATAAGTACACAGATATAACTTAAGTGGTCATAACTCGAGACAGGGTTGCCAGATCTTCAATGTTGTGGACTCGTTGGAAAGGTCTCTCGATTACCTAACCAACGATGGGTCGGATGATGGATCCGGACATCGTTTGCATACATTTAATTGAGATCCGGTTTCAAAAAAGTACATAAATATCACTTAAGTGGTCATAACTCGAGACAGGGTTGCCAGATCTTCAATATTGTGAGCTCGTTAGAAAGGTCTCTCGATTACCTAACCAACGATGGGTTCGATGATGGATCCGGACATCGTTTGCATACATTTAATTGAGATCCGGCTTCAAAAAAGTACATAAATATCACTTAAGTGGTCATAACTCGAGACAGGGTTGCCAGATCTTCTATGTTGTGAGCTCGTTAGAAAGGTCTCTTGATTACCTAACCAACAATGGGTCGGGTGATGGATCCGGACATCGTTTGCATACATTTAATTGAGATCCGGTTTCAAAAAGTACATAAATATCACTTAAGTGGTCATAACTCGAGACAGGGTTGCCAAATCTTCAATGTTGTGGACTCGTTGGAAAGGTCTCTTGATTACCTAACCAACAATGGGTCGGGTGATGGATCCGGACATCGTTTGCATACATTTAATTGAGATCCGGCTTCAAAAAAGTACATAAATATCACTTAAGTGGTCATAACTCGAGACAGGGTTGCCAGATCTTCAATGTTGTGAGCTCGTTAGAAAGGTCTCTCGATTACCTAACCAACGATGGGTTCGATGATGGATCCGGACATCGTTTGCATACATTTAATTGAGAACCGGCTTCAAAAAGTACATAAATATCACTTAAGTGGTCATAACTCGTGGCAGGGTTGCCAGATCTTCAATGTTGTGAGTTCGTTAGAAAGGTCTCTCAATTACCTAACCAACGATGGGTTCGATGATGGATCCGGACATCGTTTGCATACATTTAATTGAGATCCGGCTTCAAAAAAGTACATAAATATCACTTAAGTGGTCATAACTCGAGACAGGGTTGCCAGATCTTCAATGTTGTGGACTCGTTGGAAAGGTCTCTTGATTACCTAACCAACAATGGGTCGGGTGATGGATCCGGACATCGTTTGCATACATTTAATTGAGATCCGGCTTCAAAAAAGTACATAAATATCACATAAGTGGTCATAACTCGAGACAGGGTTGCCAGATCTTCAATGTTGTGGACTCGTTGGAAAGGTCTCTCGATTACCTAACCAACAATGGGTCGGATGATGGATCCGGACATCGTTTACATACAATTAAGTGAGATCCGGCTTCAAAAAAGTACATAAATATCACTTAAGTGGTCATAACTCGAGACAGGGTTGCAAGATCTTCAATGTTGTGGACTCATTGAAAAGGTCTCTCAATTACCTAACCAACGATGGGTCGGGTGATGGATCCGGACATCGTTTGCATACATTTAATTGAGATCCGGCTTCAAAAAAGTACATAAATATCACTTAAGTGGTCATAACTCGAGACAGGGTTGCCAGATCTTCAATGTTGTGGACTCGTTGGAAAGGTCTCTCGATTACCTAACCAACGATGTGTTGGATGATGGATCCGGACATCGTTTACATACAAATAAGTGAGATCCGGCTTCAAAAAAGTACAAATATATCACTTAAGTAGTCATAACTCGAGACAGGGTTGCCAGATCTTCAATGTTGTGGACTCGTTGGAAAGATCTCTCGATTACCTAACCAACAATGGGTCGGGTGATGGATCCGGACATCGTTTGCATACATTTATTTGAGGTCCGGCTTCAAAAAAGTACATAAATATCACTTAAGTGGTCATAACTCGAGACAGGGTTGCCAGATCTTCAATGTTGTGGACTCATTGGAAAGGTCTCTCAATTACCTAACCAACGATGGGTCGGATGATGGATCCGGACATCGTTTACATGCATATAAATGAGATCCGGATATATGTGATAACACATTTTTATACATAACTTTTGAACTAGTTATCTAAACTTCAAACAATTCAATAGCGATGTATGGGACCCTATACCAAGTCGATTGCAACTGGTTTGGTCAAAATCGGTTCAGCCAGTGCTGAGAAAACTCAGTGAGAATTTTGGTCACATACATACATACACACACACATACACACACACATACACACACACATACACACACACAGACATTTGTTCAGTTTTCGATTCTGAGTCGATATGTACACATGAAGGTGGGTCTCCGAGCTTTTCATAAAAAGTTCATTTTTAGAGCAGGATTATAGCCTTACCTCAGTGAGGAAGGCAAAAATTAAACACATTAGATAACATTTATTTCTGATAAAATTGATTCAAAATCACAAAAAATAGTATTTCTGCCAAAATCGGACCAAAAAATATAAGTTATGCGAAAATAGGAAAGTTTTTAACCCTAAAAATCTAACTTTAGTTATAAAAGTACTACTTAGTTTAAAGAAGTTACTATATCATAAAAATATCTCCATTTGGGGTAAAAAACAACTCCCAATTGAAAACTTGATGAAAAGTTAACTTTTACACAAAAATTCAAGGGGTTTCCAGCATCGTGTCAGACTGGTCACTAATCCGGAATTACTAGGAATTTGAGCAAGTAATTCTGTAATTCCGGATTTACTGAGTAATTCCAGAGTAATCCTGGTAATTCCTAATAATCCCAGTAATCCTGGTAATTCCATGATTCTTGTTTGTGAAAACATACTTCAGAAAATAATAAAATAATAAAAAATAACTGTTAAAAAGATAATTTCGATAAACCTTTTATAATTCTATTTATTGCCTATTAATTTTCATGTATGAAACCAAAGTTACAGCTAGTACGGGATCATTCGGATTTTGAGTAAGTAATTCAGTAATTCCAGAATTACTCCGCAATTCTGCAGTAATTCCTGTAATTCTGGAATTACCTAGTAATTCCGTAGTAATTCGAGTAATTCCATAGTTACTCAGTAATTCGTGTATTTCCCATTAGTTCAAGTAACTACTAGTAATTCTTTAAAGGTAAATCGGCAGAATGCATTTTGGTTTTCCTTGATGCTTTTTATGGTTGTAAGAAGTACAGAGCGGATTCGAAATGTCCGCCAATTTGGATGCTCTCTAATTCAAATGTATTCGGATGAAAAACACTCAAACGTCAAAATTATTCGATGATTTCCAGTAGGGCGAAAAAAAAAAAAAAAAAAAACAGTGTTTATATTTAGTTAACTAAGTTTATGAGCTTTTAACAAAACACATACCTTTTAGGTAAAATTGTAAAAAATTCAGAATTCTGCTTGAAATTCGTTAAAACTAATTTTGTTTAGGATATTATCGATTCATATTGCATTTCAAACTGAATTCGAAGCACGAATCATAAGTTTTCAGATTTTATTTAAAATTTGTTCGACTGAAAATGCCTATAAATTTGACACTTTGAGAACATTACAATAATGCTATTCTACATCATTTTCTTAATTATAATTAACTAACTATTTAAACTTTTCAATTTTTTTTGAAAACTTTTTCTTGAAGTACTTTGAACACTTCTCTACCATATTCCGTATGATTCTATAGCATTCCATACGTTTTTAATTTGTACTCTTCATTTTGCGGAAAAATCTCAAACCTATCAAAGTCATCCCGTTTTGCGGTACGTAAATATTCGAAAATCTACAACTCTTCCATACATTTTTAGATTGATGGTGTCTTCAGCAAAGTGGTTGGTATTGATGAGGACTATTAAAAAAAAAATGGTACACGAAAAAACAAATGATTTTTAAATTAACTTTGTTTCACAATAATTCGATTGCCCAATATCCGTTTTTTTTAAAGGGGAACAAAATCCCGCATCTTTAAGCCATTCTGAAGTATGGACCAAAATTTTGCCGACGAGTTATGTTTTTTTTAATAGTGATTTTTGTAAAAAAAAGGAAATCTTGCACTTAAAATTTTTTGACCTCATTTTGCAATTGAAAAGTGCTTTACATTTTTTTTGATTGAGTGCACCGTTTTCAAAATAAAGCCATTCAAAGTTAAATTTTGTCCGATCAATTCCGGTTTTTTTTACTTTTGAAAATATTGTCCATTATTGTCCATTCCTGAAAATATTTTTTTTCGGAAAGTTCAGTTGTACTTTCAAGGAAAAATATGGATTAAGTGGAAATGTCTTCACAGCTAAAATAGAACCCCGAGCAGACGGTAATAACTTGGGAATAACATTTTTTGATATTTGAAAATACTAGGCCAATAACATTTTATGGTATTTATAACAAGATTTGTTATTCGCCGTTATGTTTTTTTTGTTATTGGATTGTTATTGCAATAACAGATTAATAACATTTTAAGTTATTCTTCGAACAAATCTTTGTTATTATTTTTTTGTTATTTTAACAACTAATCCGATCATCCCAATAACAGTTGGAGTTATTCTTCCATAACAAAAAATGTTATTTCCGAGTTGTTCTGGCTTTCAATCAATATCAGACCAATCGTCAGCTGTGTGCTATCTTGTGACACCGACCATTTAGTACTTTTCGAGAAAATCGATTTTTAAAGTTTGATGATAAATATTTTCAAAACTATGAATGGTAGAGCCAAACTTTTTAAAGCAATCGGTTCGTATTTTATCGCTTAACAAACGCTCCAAGTTTCAAATAATTTGGTTACACCAGTTAAAAGATACAGTAAATTATGTAATCAAAAATCTGAAAAACACGTGTCACAAGTGTGTTTCGAAAGTAAAATTGTACTACGTGTCACAAGTGTGCACAAAATTCCCATTCAAACTAAAATAGACTTAAATCAATAGTTTAACCGACTTAATCAGTACATTTTCAAAAACAAAAGATTGCATTGCCTTCAGAAAATGTGTATCAACACAAATTTGTGAAAAACAAGAAATTTTTTCCACATTTTCCAACAACATGTATGACGTGTCACAAGTGTGCACGATCATTTTGATGATAAAATGGTCTATGTCACAAGTGTGTATTGCGATATCCGGGAAACGGAAGCTAGTTTTCAAAATCGGGTTAAAGCATCTTGTAGTGTTTGTGAAGTATAGCAAAACGTCATCATTAACTCATTTTTGACCAAAATGGTCTATGTCACAAGATAGCACACAGCTGACGCAATAACAAATTTTGTTATGATAACATTAACTGTTATTAAACCCTTACGCAAAAATGGATTTTGCAAGAATATTCCATAACACTTTCTGTTATTTTAACAGTATTTGTTATTGAAATGGCATGAATTTAGTTATTAGCGTCTGTTCGGGACGCACTGAAAAAGGTAGCTTTTTAACACGGTCCCGAAAAAATCCGGAACATCTCCGATGGCCACTGCCCGTTATCTTGTCCCAGTACATATTCAAAAATTCGAATAATTTTCCTTGCAAATCTTTATTGATCATCAAAATCGGTTGAATTTTCGCAAAGTTATGAGCATTTGAATTTTGACAAAAAATTACCTATTCAGATCATTTTGTCCAACCCCTGTATCTATTACATCAGTAAGATTTTTGCTCAAGCGTATGCTATTCGTCAAAAGAAAAAGTTTAAAACATGACCAGCGCAATTTAGGTTTCGCGCTCGATGTCAGTCTATAGTCAACGTCTTGCAGAAAGTTAGGATTCGAATTGATCCGATATTGATTGTACTTCAAGTAGAGGAATGTCACTTTATCTCGATATGCGATCAGCATGTTAAAAGTAGACATTTTGTACCACCCTAACATAGCAAGCCCGCGTTTCTTCAGCTGGCGATGATTTTGCACCTTCTTCCTCCCTTCGTCAGCAGCCGAGATTTGTTGTGAGAGAGGCCTGTCACCTCACAGTGACAGGTTTATTTCAATTAATTGACACTAAACGTGCACGCGGGGAGGGAAAAAGAACTAGTCACGCCGCGTCGATAGATGGACTGATGGGCTGGTCGGACGGACAGTAATGGCTTATTAAGTTGAAATGTGCAAGCAATAGCAGGTACTTGAGGATTTGCGGCGGGGTGGCGGCGCCATGCAAAGGTCAAGGTTTTGGCTAAAGACTTCTTTGATGATGTTGGGTATTTAATTGAGTATTACTAAAGCTACCAACTCTTGCTGAGCAAAAATCCGTACACTTTGCCGATATGATATATCGTCAGCTGTGTGCTATCTTGTGACAACGACCATTTAGTACTATTCGAGAAAATCGATTTTTAAAGTTTGATGATAAATATTTTCAAAACTATGAATGGTAGAGCAAAACCTTTTGAAGCAATCGGATCGTATACTATCGCTTAACGAACGCTCCAAGTTTCAAATAATTTGGTTACAACAGTTAAAAGATACAGTCAATTATGTAAACAAAAATCTGAAAAGCACGTGTCACAAGTGTGTTTTGAAAGTAAAATTGTACTACGTGTCACAAGTGTGCACAGTATTCCCATACAAACTAAAATAAGCTCAAATCAATGGTTTAATCGACTTAATCCGTATATTTTCAAAAACAAAAGATTGAATTGCTTTTAGAAAGTGTGTATCAACATAAATTTGTGAAAAACAAGACAAATTTTCCACATTTTCCAACAACATGTATGACGTGTCACAAGTGTGCACAATCATTTTGATGATAAATTGGTCTATGTCACAAGTGTGCATTGCGATATCCGGGAAACGGAAGCGAGTTTCCAAAATCGGGTTAAAGCATCTTGTAGTGTTTGTGAAGTATAGCAAAACGTCATCATTAACTCATTTTCGACCAAAATGGTCTATGTCACAAGATAGCACACAGCTGACGATATGTTAAAAAAAACTGTCAAGGAATTATTTGGATTTATTTGGAAAAAAACATATAAAAAAATTAAAAAAAAAAATAAAAAAAAACTAAAATATAAAACTGTCATTTTTGCAGCTAACTAATTTCACTTTGCTATCAGACTTGAACGTTTAAAAATATTCCAAAAATAAACCGTGATTTGCTGAATCAAATCATGTTCATCCATTTTTTTGTTAAACGTGCAAACTTAACATTTCGTATAGGAAAACTATCCAAGTTATCACTTTAAAATTAAACTGACAGTTAATTCAAAATTTTCTACTAGCAAAAGCTTTAGCCGAATCCAAGGTTGAAAGAAAATCTCTTCTAGCGAATATGATTGGCCCGAATCTAAAAAATTAATTCAATTTTAAACCAAGTTTTAAAAATTCCGTGCAAATCCGTATTAGGCAAAAAATTCCGTACAAAAATTCCGGCCTGTTAAAAATCCGCGAAATCCGTACGGTGAGGAAAAAATCCGTACAGTTGGTAGCCTTAGGTATTACAAATTCAAAAATAGAAGTACTCAAACAAGACCATTGCTATTTTTTAAAAGTTTGTGTTCGTCTGATAAGTAATTGGAAGCAGTGCAACTTTGGTTTGGGTTTAATTTGTTGAAAGTTAGAATAATTTAAGATACAAAAATGTGGAGGATCACTCTCGATCTGATGCTATTTGAACAAGAAATAAATGCTGTAGTCTTTAATAATTTAATTCAAAATTTCTCTTGGTAGGAATAAATGCAACCTTTTCACACGATTCACCAACCATTCGTGTGAGTGTGGCAAACAAAAAAAAAGTATGTCAAAATGTCCACCGAAGCGCAATGTGTCAATTTGCCACATGAAAATAAATTTAAATCGATTTGCGTCTCCGCATCACTTCATGAGCTGGGTAATTTGCATTTGCTACACGCATTTCAATCAAGTTCTTGGTGGCGCGTGAGCTCTCGGTCCCATTTTGTGGTCACTTTACCTTTTACGATTTCGACAGCGCCGTTTTAAGCACATTTTTATTTTTCACTTTCCATAACGGCCGCCAGCAGTCAGCTGTGCTAGCTGGGGTAAGAAGAAAGGTTCGAACGGGACTCGACCCATCCATCGGGTGTAATGAAGTTGGCAGCATGGAATAAAATAAAACACGCGCGCCAGACAAACGTACGCATCAATCGCGTTTCGCGCGTTCACTTTTTATTCGAGGGGAACCATGGGGTAAAATGATGAATGAGCTTGTTCAGTTACAAAAAAAATCACGTATAGATCCATCAACATACAAAATTTCTTTTAAAAATCCAAAACTTTTTCTCAAAACAAAAATATGCAGTTTCGGTTTAACCCCAAAGGTCCCCTTCCATTTTCGCCGGTAATGCGTCAACTTTTCCCTCCTCCTATCAATTTTTTGCATGTCTCTGTTAACCACATGTCGAGACAGACCAGAAGATGCGGAGTGGAGAGGTTGACGGGGAAAATAAAATCAAATTGCACGTGGTGCGATTAAAATAATTGGGACCTTGATTTTGAAAATGAAAATGCGCGTCGAGCGCGCGTACCAACCGGCTGAACGAGTATTGTTTTATTGCGTTCGCCGGACGGGTTGAGATTACTGATGATGGTGATTGTGGAACATTACTGCAGTAAGTGTGGATTTTCTCATGTTTGAAGAATATATTAATTGGCTTTAATGATTTAAGAAAACCCATTAATCCACCCTTAAAAAAAACCGCGAGAATAATTTACAACACACATTTATTACATACTTGTAGAGCGTCCAATTTCCCGGGGTTACAAAATTCCCGGGAAACGGGAAATTTTTAACAAATTTCCCGGGAAATCCCGGGAAATTTGAAATTTGTCGAAAATTGATCTGATTCTGCTTCTGATTTATATTTTGCAACAAAATTAATATTCAAAATGAGTGTGGGGGTCAATTAATGGCTTGACTGCTTTTAAAAGTCATACAACTTTATAAAAATATTGAAATTTTCTAATTTTATATGCTGTCTTTCAAATCGTACCAAATAATAAAATCAATGGAATATTTTATTTGCTGAGAAGTATAATTTTTCAAATCAAATTTTGAATCAGTGAGTAAAATCCATGCTTCTCAACCATAAAAATGCTTTTAAATTTGTTTCTGTTACCATTTGGAGGTAATATGTTTAAGAATAACAATTACTCATGAAGTAAAAAAAAATCATGCAGAAATTATGTTTTTCATGGCAAATAACTTGTTCTAGACCGTAAATTTATCAACAAAACTCATTTTAACGATTTTCAGACAAAATTTTGAATCTTTAACAATATTACCTAATTTTTTTATGACAAATACTTTGTCTATCAAAGTCATCCCAGAATCCTAAAAACAATTTTCAACGCCACTATTTTTTAATACTAGAACAATTCCAGCTCAAATCAGGATTTTTTCTGGTACTTTTGAACCCGACCATCTCCGATTTAAATGAAACTTTTTAGACATGTTATCCTAGGCCTATTTAAGCCATTTTTGTGTATATGAAGCCAATTGCACTAGAAAATAACATTTGAGAAGGGCGTAAGTTATTCAAATATTTTTGTATTTTGTAATTTAAAAACTACTGTATCTCGAAGCCGTTGCATCGTATCAAAAAGTGGTCAAAGACAAACTTGTAGGAAATTGGACGTGCTTTCTGAAAAAAACACACTGAAATAAAAATACACAACACTTCTATGAGATTTTTTGATTTTTAAGTTTTTAAGTTAAATTTGAAGGTGATGTCACGATTTTTTTTTCGTTCAAATATAAATAGTTATTGAAAAAAACATTGTTTCAAATAATAGTGCACGGTTTAGGATAAATATTATCTGAAATAAACCTGAAATGAACCTGATTAAAATGAATAAAATCAAGTGAGGTTCTCTCTTTATTTTTTGTAAATATTAAAAAAAAATGGGACCAAGAAGTGAGGAAAATGTATACTTCCGCTTGAATTTCGGGAATTCCCGGGAAATTTACAAATTTCCTGGGAAACGGGAAATATTATTTTTCGGGAAATCCCGGGAATTTTTTTTCCCGGGACGGGAAATTGGACGCTCTACAAACTTGGTACACATAACGTCATGATTCGAAATTCGGACATATTTCGTTTTAGCTTGCAAAAAATCATGTAATAACTTGGAAATGTATAAATATAATCAGGATAAACTGTCAATTTCAGGAGAATTTTAGTGAATGGCATTCTTTAGGTCTTAAATATGCTGCTAATATCAAAACAATCTATATTTTTTAGAAAATTTTGCAAGAATTTAAGGAAATCAGAACCATAATTTTTCTTGCCTTCCCAATGCTTCGGACGCCTATGAAATATTTCAGTGAAATGTTTCACTTTTTCGGTAAACTCATATTTTTATTTAAGTTAATTGTTTTGGCACTGACTACAGCGTCCAAACAAATTTGAAATGAAAATTTATGTTAGAATTCAACAAATAAAACCGTTTATACAATTATTATGCGAACTCATATCATTAACCTTTACTGTGGGTGTACTTTCAAACCATTTAAGAATCAGGGATTTTTATCCAAATCGACCAACCCCTCCTTTTGGCACCAGCCCAAACCATAAAACTATCGACTGGGGAGTGACGAGCGGGATTTCCCGGAAAATCGACAATTTTTGGACCTCTCGATTCCCGGGTTATCGGTCGAGACTCCCGGGAAATTTTAAACTTATACAAGTATTGAAGCAAAATTATATAAACTAATCAGAAAATTATTCGAAAATTTAAAATTGTTTGATACATTGGATGTGCAATGTTCGATTTGAATAAACCAATGCTTCTCTAATCTTCCTTTTCAGATGGTGTAAATGTTAACTTTTCAAAAAATCCTATAACTATAACTGAGAGAAGCCAAAAAATGTAGACCCCAAAATTTACCTTAAAGCATACTTAGTAGTTACATCCCAGAAATGAAATCATAAGTTTTTCAATATTATTTTTATGTATTATTTCTAAGAGGGAAATGCTTTTTCAAGATAAGTTCAATTTCTATATCCTCTTTCGAGCATAGCAATCCTCGCATTTTTTTTCAATTTTAAGTACCTAAGTTAATTTCGCTGTTTCAAGGTAAGTTCCTTTTTTGATATCAATAAGTCATTTTGTGTTTGGATAATGTTCCACTAATACAAGTAACAAGGAAAAATATAAAGTGCTTTCCCGTTTCAGATGAAAATTAATATCCATTATCTAAATTGTAGTAAATGGAAAACACAGATAAACAATTAGTAATCGTCCAGCTTTGCATAACCACTCCACACAAAAAGAACGGTTTCCAACTAAGCAGCTAATTAAATTCAAATAAAACAATTCAACAGCAATAATAATCTTCGCTTAATTGGTCATCCCGAAGGAGGGGGAGGCACTCACCAGCACCCTCCACCAATAAACGTTTAACAGTGCCCGATAACAATAACACTTAACCTTAATGACCACCACAACCACCAACGCCATGGTCAAGTTCCCTTGTTTCGACTCACCTGATTTTCCCACTTTGGAGCTGCCAATGACTACCACCTTGAGTTTGTTCAAATTTGTCATTTTCCAGTTGCCAGATCGCAGGTCCTTGTAGGGCTGGTTGCACTCCTCTCCCGCCGGTTGCGCCGATTCTGGAGGGTTCTGGGAGCCCTTCAGATGCCAGTGCATCGGAATGTCGTTCGCGGAAACATTTGGGCTACATATGGGTGGGGCTTCCTTTTTCGAAAAGTCTGTTTTGTGCACTTTTTAGTGTTGGATTTCTTAGAATCTCAATTTGTATTCACATTATGGAAACAATAATAAATTAACTAAAAGAGAGAAAATAAAAACAACAACAAAAATGTTCCCTAGAAAAGAAAGAATCAAATCAAAAAGGAAATTGATCCATTAAAAAGAGTAATAATTATAATTCAATTATCAACACTAAAAGATATATTTAAAGCTGAGATTATTCGACAAGAATTGTTTTGTATGTTTGAAATGAAAAGCAAATTATACGAATTAATTTATTTAAAAGGCTTAATTAAGAAACGTGTTTTATCTGAAAAAGAAAAGAGAAAAAAAAATATTGTTATGACTTCATTCATAAAAAACGATTAGGAACGAGTGGTCAAAGTAACCCAAATAAATCACCACTATGACAAATAGTTTGGGTTTGTTAACAGTTCGTATTCCGAAAAAAAAACTTTCAGGACTGCATACCGATTCGATCTCTATGAAGATTAAGTTCCCCAAACCAAGCCTTTTTGTGAAAATGCTTATAATGTTGCCAATACATTAAATCCTCCTATAAAATTGTGTTGGTAATTGAAAAAAACATATGTTTTTTCATTACGATTAAAAATTACTGCTTATTAAAAATGATTGTTGTTAATTGATTGTAAGAACTTGCTTGCTTCATCAATCGAGATCATTTGTGATGAAATAATAAAACTGCAATCGGACACCGTAAAAGTGGCATTTCTCCGGTTTCTCAGAAGTATTCGAAACCACTAGGAAGCTAACGTTTTTCCTCAATACTAGCTATCTAATGCTGCATTGCTGTTGCCTTAATACATGCAATTGAGGAAGATCAGTCCCGGCAATTACATTCATATTATGGCACCTCATCTTCAACCGACGTTCCGAGTGAGAGAGAGAGATACCTTCTCTCTGTGATTGTGTTGCGATGGTCTCGGCAACACCCGGGAAACCTTAACCTAGACAGCGCTATCAGGTGTCGTCGTTGGCTCGATTTGCCTCCCGAGGGTAACGAAATGCCATTCGCAGGCGAAGCGATTAAATGATAAAATTAAAATATTCCAAAACAAGTCAATCGCACAAGCACATCCCATTAACGAACGACATAACCTAGAAATTGCAATTTGAGCTTCCCCAATCTGGCGCCGGCCATCGGACGGAAATTGCTCAAATGCATCTTCAATTCGCAGTGCTTTTCTTCTCCTCTTCCCTGTATCTACTTAATCGATTGCAACTTCGTGGCACTTGTTTTGCATCGTTTTAACTCACAAACTTGATCTCTATACCTAACCTAAAAGGCGTCCGTGTGTACCGTACATCTGGGGCTCGATGGAGTCAAGAGTCCAGAGGCTGCCAGAATTGGGGCTGGGAAAATATGCAAATTTATTTATTTATTTCACCCGATTGGACAGATTGAGTTGGCGCGTACCAAGTCAAACACAACTCACAGCAAAATTTAACCTGATGATGTTGGGTGGAATCTCGGACTCCCTCCCCGAACGAGATCGAGTGCTGTTGATTTAGATTTCAAAATAAATAAAATATGCTGATGTGTGCGGAGTTGGATTTTGTACGCTCGTTACACGCTGCCAGTGTCACGTGGCGTTCGAGTCGGGAGCTCCATGACAAGTTACATTGAAAGTTTGCCTTTGTCAGTGTTTCTGTGCAGAATGGATCTTTAGGTGGCCTCTTTAGAAATTAGAAAATTATAACTCAGACACATCAGTTTGAATAAAAACACTAAAAAAAACTCAAAAAATTAACACGGAATTCTAGAGCATTACTCCTATTTACATCTACACAGCAAAAAATCCGATGGTAAAATCGCATGCACATCACCGTCGTCAAAATAGACACTTAATATTACACACTGCATGTACAATTTTTGCAAACAAAAAAAAAACGTTGCAACCGACGGGATTCATACCCAGCATCAACAGTCAGGATTGGCGCCTTAGCCCACTCGGCCATCAGAACGATGAAAAGCCGAAAGGATAAACGCAAATATGGGCTGGACATTTCGGTCAAGTAGGTTTCCATACTGATGGGCTACATATTTCAGGGTGTAAAATAACATAAAATTGCATAAAATAATGCAATATTTATTTTACACCCAGACTTATTACACGCAGCTGGATTACTACTTTTTTAGCTGTGTAGAAAATCGTCAAAAATCCATTTTTTTACCAATTTTGAATCTTCAAAAAGCATTGAAAGAAAAACTTTTGTTATTTGGGAAATCTTGGGGTAAAAATATTTCAAACAAAATTATTATTTGGTCATACTTATGAATTTAGGAATTTTATCTATTTTTATACCTTTTCAAAATTAATGCTTGATTTTTAAATATTAAAATTATTTTTATTGAAAAGATCAGAAAATTTCGCAAAAGGTTGCATCTTTTAACATTGTAAATCAGACCAATATTTTCCGAGATATCAACAGTTGAAAATTACGGACAAATATGTTGTGAGACTGTGTCTCAGAAACTAATTGCAAGATTTTCAAAGCTCCAGAGAGCAAATTGTAGGAAATTTCCTCAGTTTTCCAAAAATTCTTTTCTTTCAAGAAGTATTTTTAAAGTGCAAAAAAAACGAAAAGAAATCAAAAATTTGTACCTTAAAGTAGCTTAAACTTCAAAACGATACATATTATCAAAAATAAAAATAAAACAAAGTTCTTTTCGGTTGCAAATTTGATTTTGCTCTTGAACAATTATATTTAATTTTGGTTTGGTTGAGCGTTTTAGCAGAATGCATTACTGTGAATACAAAGAGACGAGTTGTTCCTGTTAATTCCGCTATATATTTTAATATCTTGACAGATACGTATTTAGAGGTTCCGTTCCGAACGAGAGTGTGGAAAAATCGGACAAGTGGATATTGGATTTCGCCAAGAAGGTGTGCCCGGACTCGGTGCCGACACAACCATCATTCGACGTTGTTGATGGGAGCGATGCTAATCCTCCCTTCTCGATGGTAGAGCTCTCCATAGCACTATTGACGGGCAACAACACTGCTCCTGGTCCGGACAAGATCAAGTTCAGCTTGCTGAAAAATCTTCCGGACGTCGCCAAGCAGCGTCTGTTGAATCTGTTCAACAAGTTCGTGGAGCAGAACATAATTCCACACGAATGGCGACAGGTCCGGGTGGTTGCCATTCAAAAGCCCGGTAAGCCGGCATCCGACCACAACTCGTATCGTCCAATCAGCTTGCTGTCGTGTCTACGCAAGTTGCTGGAGAAGATGATCCTCGACCGCCTCGAACCATGGATGGAACGAGAGCACTTGCTGTCAGACACGCAGTATGGCTTCCGGAGAGGCAAGGGAACAAGCGACTGTCTAGCCTTGCTGGCCACAGGGATCGACATAGCCCGTGGTAAGAAACAGCAAATGGCTTCTGTCTTCTTAGACATCAAGGGTGCATTTGATTCAGTCTCCATCGAGGTGTTGGGAGTAAAGCTGCGGCGGAGCGGTCTCAATCCGACGATGTGCAACTTCCTCATCAACCTGTTGTCAGAAAAACACATGCACTTTGTGCAAGGTGATCTGGCAATCACCCGGATAAGTTACATGGGTTTGGCACAAGGCTCACGCCTTAGTCCATCCATGTATAACTTCTACGTCAGCGACATCGATGATTGCTTGACCGGAGACTGCACCCTTATACAGTACGCAGATGACGCAGTGGTTTCAATCGCTGCCAAGAAGGAAGTCGATCTGCTAGAACCCTTGCAAGATACTCTGAACAACTTGGCCCATTGGGCAGTGGGAAAGGGTATTGAATTCTCTCCGGAGAAGACGGAACTGGTCGTTTTTACGGGGAAGCATGAACCGGCACAGCTCAATCTTTCTCTCTCGGGAAAGACTATCGAGCAGTCGGACCACTTCATGTACATGGGTACCATCTTCGATCAAAAGGGAACATGGGGGAAGCACATCAACTACCTGAAGCAAAAGTGCCTGCAAAGAACTAATTTTCTGCGCAGCGTCTCTGGCAACCGGTGGGGTGCTCATCCTTCTGACCTGCTGCGACTGTACAAGACAACGATACTCTCGGTGCTGGAATATGGCAGTTTCTGCTTCCAGTCAGCTGCGAAATCACGCTTGTTGGTTCTCCAGCGGATACAGTACCGATGTCTTCGCATTGTCTTGGGATGCATGCACTCAACTCACAACATGACCCTCGAGGTCTTGGCGGGAGTGTTGCCTCTGCGAACTCGTTACTACGAACTGTCTTACCGGTTCCTGATCCGGTGTGATTACAGGAATAAACTGGTAATTGACAACTTTGAAACGTTGCTGAACCTTCACGTTGAGTCTCGGCGCATGCTTCTATATTATGACTTTATGTCATCGTGGGAGTGGAGCCCGAGCACAACGGTACAGCGCACGCCTCCGTTAACCAGCAGCACCCTGATTGGTTTCGACACGTCCATGAAAGCCGATACTCGCGGTATCCCAAACCATCTTCTGCGGGGAGTTGTACCGTCGATCTTCGCATCAAAGTACAACCATGTTCCTCCAAACAACAGATTCTTCACCGATGGCTCCAAGCTCGACGGCTGTACGGGCTTCGGTGTTTATCATGAATCTTATCAGCTGTTCTTTAAGCTGAAGGACCCGAGTTCGGTTTATGTCGCAGAGTTAGCCGCGGTTTACTGCGCACTGCGAATCATCGAGACCATGCCACCTGACCACTACTTCATCTTCACCGATAGCTTTAGCTCTGTTGAGGCTATCCGGACTCTGAAGCCGACCAGGGAGTCTACGTTTTTCCTCACGGAAATACGTAAGACTTTAAACAACCTGGCGGCTCAGTCCTTCAGCATCACGGTGGTATGGGTCCGCGCTCATTGCTCGATTCCGGGTAATGAGAAAGCGGACTTGCTCGCCAAGAAGGGTGCTGAGAGTGGAAACATTTTTGAAAGGCCAATTAGCCTACAAGAATGCTACGGTTTTCCGAGGCAGCGTGCGCTTCTGGATTGGCAAAATCAATGGGACGACGACACCAAAGGACGTTGGATGTATTCCATACGACCTAAGGTGCAAAGAAAAGCCTGGTTCAAGGGAATGGACTTGACGCGTGGATTCATCAGAACGATGTCCCGCCTTATGTCGAACCATTACTCGTCCAAGGCTCATCTGTACCGTATCAACATGAGTGATACGAACCTTTGCGACTGTGGGCAGGGTTATCAGGACATCGACCATCTCGTATGGGCGTGTCCAGATCACCAGGCTCACAGAATTAAGTTGAAAGATACCCTCAGGGCCCGAGGAAGACCACCAGAAATCCCGATGCGAGACGCGTTATCTCAGCTAGACCTTGATGTTCTCTATCCTATCTATCAGTTCCTCTCAGATTCCAAAATATCTATTTAGTTTTCTTCCAGTTAGTTTCTCTTCAGTTAGTTTTCCTCTATTTAGTATAACTCGCCTTCACACAAAGCCGTCGTTTCTGGTTTGCACCGGAAGCAAAGCAAGATCGCCCCAGCAGCTGGACACCGAGTTGCGGCTGAGGACAACACGCAAAGGCCAGAAGAGCCAACCAAGACCCCTACACAATCCCCCTTCCCTTTCCACGCCTTGTCTTTAACATCAATCCCTTCCCTACTAACCCCGAGTAGGCCGCGGGTAATCGGCTCCCCTCCCACTAACATTTACACACAAGATCCTCTGTAATTATTAAGTTTTTTGTAATTACAAAAGCCGACTCGGTCCTAACCAGGTCCCAGTACCGAAAAGGACCTAATAAAAATAATTTTATGAAAAAAAAAAAAAAAAAAAAAACAGATACGTATTTCTTCTACTATAGCTATAGTATACTAATATCAAAAACGGACGTGTGTGTGTGTGTGTGTGTGTGTATGTGTGTGTGTGTGTAACCAACCAAACGGGACCACGCGGCCGCTTCTTACAAATTGAGTTGTTTCCATGTATTTTTAGATTTTTTTTACCATTCTATACATGCAAATAAATAGGCATTTGGATGGTTTTAGCTCTGCCGAGCTTCGGTGACCCATTTCTACGCTGGCTAGCCGAGCGCGAGGTTCCTCAGCATGAATCGACAAGCCCCGCCCTGAAGAACGATTGCATCAATCGGATGCAAACGTTATTTAGAACTTCCGAACTCTTGTCAAATGGACAAAGACCCAGCGCGAATTTATTGGTAGTAACAGTATTCCTAATAGGAACGTGGCGTTACATCGTGCTGCCACCTGGTTTTTTTAAGCGCAAGAGTGTAAAAGTGCTGAGTCATCGTCTAAAAATAGACGGCGTCCTATCTCGCCCAGCAAAATGAAGTCGATAAAGTAGTTGGTTTCGATGAGCAAAAGTGGAAAATGTGGTCTAAAAATAGTGACGCCATCCCCCTATTCCGGTCATAGCTCACCAAGCCGCGATGGTGTAATGGTTAGCATTTTTGCTAATCAATTCAAAGGACGGGGGATCGAACCCCCCACCTTAAGCGACTTTGATTTTTCGTTCACGTTCAGCATTTCAAGTATTCCTAAGTTTAAAGTTTCTCGTTGGGAGCAGATGGGCATCGAACCCAGAACCATTCGCTTACAAAGCGAACACCGTTACCAGTCAGCCACGGCCGCTCCTATACCAATATCAAAAACGGACTTGCTCTAAAATTATCACAAAGATAAACGATAGCCATAAATGTTTTCAGGTTTAATGGAGATCTCCGTAACTACACTACAAACAGTGTTTATCAAATGCGCTCAAACAATCTCTAACTAAACGGTCTTTATCCATGATAGAAATAACGATTGACACTTGTTTCACCAAAAGTTGGCAAAATACCCACAGAAAAAAAACAATCCTTTACATCAGAAGCCGTTTTAAGTTTTCCCCTCAAAATTTCGTTACACGATGTCTGTATATTTTGGCCTAAAACAGTTGTTGCTACTTGCTGCTTCGCACGTGTAACTCTAACTAACTTCCAAGTTCGCAGATTGTTCGGGACCAAAACATGCTGCAGAAGTCAGACAAAACACACGCTCCAATCGAAATCCCACTCCAAATTGCGCCATAAAAGTAACGAATGACGCTTCCCAAAAGGTGGTGCAAATGCGAACAAGCCGGCCACACTGTCTCCACTGGCTGACAGTCGTCAGTGGTTTCCCGCGCCCAGCCTTGCGGCTGACACTGACTGTACGGTTTTGTATATGTACTTACCAGAATGTCCCCAAGTTGGTGTGGTGTCAAATTTCCAGATTTGCTTGTTTTGTGAAACTGCGTTTGCTTGGCGCAACGTTTCCAAGGTTAAGGAACTCGACGGGGTCTGATTTATTTGACCACATTTGGAACGTTTTATTTTATCGCACGATGCGTGCACTTGATAAAATGGTTTGATAAAGAAGCTCATATAACTGAGATGAATTGAAATAAGATGGCAATGTTTATGATTGCACTAAAATTAAAAAAAAAGCTAATTGCTAACTCGCAAAAACTTTTTTATATGTTAACGATTTGATTTTACAGCAAAGCATATTAAAATCATTAAACATGTTTAAAAGCAAATGCGGGGTTTCCTGCAAAGTTTGTCACCAAAATATTAGTTTAAAACTCTGCTGCTAAAAATCATATATTTTTAATGTTCAGTTTTTTTATGGGCACGATTTGAAATCAACTGATTGCCTAGGAAAAAGCATTTGCATGTCCAATTTGCATGCTTTATAAATCAAATATTTTACCACCTGGGAATACTTTATTTCCAATTCCTACCGAGATCGAACCATAGTAATTTGTTTACACTAGAAAACCATAAATAAGCCCTAGCTCTCTTTCTTGCCATGCTGGGCAAGCAGCAGAAGCGGATCAGAGAGCGCTCGCGCCGACGTATCATTAATTTCCAGTTTATGCTTATTTCACATGAATTACAATTTAAGCAATAACAATGAGTCCAAATAGAAAGAGAAGAGAGGGAGGAAAAAATCGCCGCCATGGAGCCCAGAAGAAGGCGAAAGCTCTGACCAATGGCAGCTGCTGGCCACCGGGGCTGGGACCTGGCCAAGCCGGCCAGACTGTAGAGCGATCCGCTGCAGAAGCTCAGCACACACACACGTGCACACAAACGCCACGGGGAGATAATTTTAATGAGCTTTTCATTCAGGTTCGGCTCTACTCAATCTGTACCGCAGAGCTTTAAAGCCCTCGGTATCAGTCACATCGGAGGGCTCCACGGCGGGTGTTTTGGCCACTTAACCGCGCACTTACTGGAAAGTTCAATATCAACGGGAATGCTCGATTTTGAAATGAATTATTTTTTTTATTTTTTTCTTTTGAAAATAACTTGATAACTTGTCGCACGTGCATTTTGGGCCAAATTGAGTTAAGAACGCCATTTTGTGCAGCTCACAATGCCTCACCTTTTGACCTTCACAAATCCCCAAAATTCGATTTCAATCCTGGGATATTCAAAGAAATCCGAAAAAACTCCGTGCATTTATGTCACTTTACATATGAAAGTAGTTTCAATCTTGTCGGGCGATCTTGTCACTCGCTGAAAATTGATGTAAGTGCGACAACTGGCCAAAGGGATTTCAGGTCAGAACGCGTTTGACATAGGGTACGTTATCCATTAGTGGACCCCTTTCCTATAGTGGACCCTCTGAAGGGTTTTTAATGGAAAATTCAATAAAATCACAATTTCAAGCGTGTTGTTGACTACAAATCTTTTATTTGGCATTTTCAGCATCATTTAGAACAATGATGACTGACATCGAATTGTCCTTTTCACCAAAATAAGTGTTTTGAGTTCGACATCTGAAATCAGCCATGGCCACTAGCCTTTTCACAACAAAACTGCATTTATATTTTATGATTGAATTAACCATCCAATCATTTTTTGACTGATTATTTAACTTCAGCAAGTCGAAGTAATGTAAGTTTAAGGATATTTACTAAAATAAAGCGAAGAAATGCAATTTTCTAGCAAAAATTATGGGGGTCCAATATAGGACAACGAAAATCCAAACTTTTCCAAAAGTGGACCCCTGTTAATTAAACCTTCAAAAATGATGAAAACTGTGTATTCAAGCAAAAGTTTCTCTAAAACATACAATAAATGCTTGTTGTTATCAACCTAAACGCATATTTTTTCAATTATGAGTATAAATATAGCTGTTTTCATGTTAAAAGTACCAATAATGCTGAAGCCGTAAGAATTTATAATTAATCAAAACTATAGTTAATTGTACTTAACTGAAGCACCATAATTGCAGTTTGAAATGATTTTTTATAATAATAAATCAACAACAAAACATTCTTTTTCCAATAAACATGCGTGGTTTTATCAGCAACTGTAAACAATTCTATTGTTTAGTATCGGTCAACCATTTATGTAATTAATATGGAAAAATTTGCATCAAGATTACTTTTTTTAAATTATTTTTATGTTTACAGTGGTTTTTGAGACGTTTTCTCTGATCTTTTTCGGAAATAAATGTGTTTAAATGTCTGTTTGGTTTTTTGTTATTTAAAGCCAAATTTGTTAACAAAAAATATTTGTTTATGATGAAAAGTGAGCAAAATCCATCTTTTATTCATTATATCTATCATTAGACCTACACCATGCATCAAACATCGGTTAAATTTGGTATAAAAATAACAGTTTGCCTATAGTGGACCCGGGTCCACAATCGGATTATGGACCCGGGTCCACTATAGGAAAAGGGGGTCCACAACAGGCAAAAAAAACTTTTTTTTTCAATTGGCTATTTTTCTGCTCAAAAACAAATAACTGATGAAACAAATAGTCAAAACTGTTCGAAAGACTTCAGTTTTCATTGTTTTGTACAAAGGGTTATGAAAAAGTGCTTAAAATATTGAAAATTTGTGAAAAATGTGCTTCGGCTCTACTAGGGGGTCCACTAATGGTTAAAATACCCTACCTACAAGTTAGACTACCGTAAACATTTGTAATTATAACTCGGGACTCCAGCAACCAACTTCTCCCGAACTTCGGGACAATGCACAGAATGGTCAACCAAACAAAACGTGTTTGTTGTTGTTTACATTGCGTGCTCTAGTTTTGTGTATTCAAGGTCAAACATTAAAACGTATTTTTCTCGGAACGCGAAAAAGCTACGTACGAAAAGATAGCACGACGACGACGATATGCAAACATAAAGGGTTTGTTTGCTTTTCTTGTTTCTCTTTGTTTCGTCATTCGTGTGTGTCGCGGGTGACCTTGAACGGCCATGATGATCAACGATGACCAAACTTTCCAAAACTTTTTTTTTCGTAAAATTGTGATAACTCGTGATGGTTACAATCAAACCCCTTACGTTTATATATCAACATTTTTGTTCAACCTTGTAGAACATTTTTACAATCTGAAAAATTAACCTTCAAAGTTACAAAAAACATAAAATTTTGCAATGAAAATTTTTGTTCGAAATGAAAAAATTACCCTTCTGGGTTAAATGCAGATTCGGAAAGTTCCAAAAATTTCCCTTAAAATGACATGTCTAAAAAAAAATAATAAAAAACAGTGGAGTAAGGAAAATGGCAGAGTTTTTAAAAAAAAATTGTGTTTTTTTTCGATGTAAAATACGTTTTTTTAAATTTTCAGTACCCCATAGTGTCCACGTTGTTTATGGATGATCCCTTGTCTGATTTTGGAAGGTACTATGACATACCACAATTACGGAACAAGAAATGTTCAGGCATGGTTTGCTGCCTTTGGTAAAACGGTCTCAAAATGCAGTATATTTAGCTGAAAAAAAAAACAACTTTCACAGTAAAATATTAAGAGAATGGCCAACACAAGTAACTCGAAAAAATATAAATAGCCGATTGTTTCACAAGCTTGTCAGTTTGAGTGTTGATTATGCTCTGATGTTGTGATGCTCTTTACTTCTACATTTTGTAAAACAGGCTTGAAATTTGTAATATACCTCTATCTAGATAGGAATTCCAGCAAGTACAAATGAGCACACCGGCATCAAATTATTGAATGCATATAAAGTTGAAAAACTATACCGAAAAAAATAAATAAAATCTAATGTTAATCATAATCATAATCTTAATGAAATGGTTTTAGAATCTTAAAATTTGGAACTTATGTGAAGTTTTGTTATTTTATAATTCACATTTATGTGGGTGACATTACTTCCGGTTACTTTATTTAAAGTGTTCCCAAGAAATTTATTTGAATGAACAATCGCTATTATTTTTTTTTGTTTCAGATAATTATATTCATATCTATATTACAATTTAATGTTTCTCAAAAATTCCTCCACGACCCTTCCAGTGTCCAGTTCAACGCCAAAAAATCACAAAAAAATAACTCCAACTACCAGTGGGCAATGGCAATAAATTACGGTTCAAATGAAATACTCTCCACTCGAAAAAAAAAGGTAGCCGCTAAGTAACTTCCACCACACCCAACCAAAGTGGTCGTACCATGCCACTGAGTGACTTCGGAGCTCGTTTGGAACCGCGGGGATTGTCTGCCAGAGACAATCTGCAAATTATCCGATTAGGGTATCACTTATGTGCATTCAGAGCTTAAGCTGCGGAGCCCCCGCGGCGACCCCACAGCCAGTTGGAAACTTTGCTCAACGAGGTGGTGCGGGTTTTGGGAGGTTGGAACAATTGAGTTTTTCATTCCGAATTTACCCGTCAGTTACATCCTGATGCAATTGAGATTCGAGATAAGATAAAGCTGAAATATTTCTTTTTGACCCTTTATTGTTAAAATGATTAGGTGAAACTTATCATTACAGGGTTAGACATGCTTGCATTGTATAACATCTAGAGGTATCGTTTGGCCTGAAGCCTTAAAAGTATATGTAATTTTTCTACATATATCATTTTAAGTTTGAGGAAGATAGCACAGTTTTTATGTTTGTTCCAACCATTTTAATGTATTTTTCAAAGTAGGATTCCCATCTCCATGTCATTTATGAAAAGTGGCGTTCTTTGTAGTTTTTTTTTTACAAAAAACGTTACTTAATCCACCTTTAGGTGGTTGATGCCTTCCTCACATTCATAAAGTGAATACACTACACAGCCTCAAAACAGTGAATTAAAATCACTAAAGTACTTTTGAGAGGGTTGTCAGATTTTCAATCTTTTGGACTCTTTGGAACGATAGGTCGCATGGTAGATCCGGACAATGTTTTTAACAAAATATGTGAGATCCGGCCTCTAAAAGGTGTATAAATTACATTTAAGTGATTATCACTTTTGTCAGATCTTAAATGTTTTGGGCTCATTAGAAAGGTCTTTTAAATACCTTTCTAAAATGTATAGCATGACGGGGTTTCTTACAAAAACCAACCTTTTTAAAATCTTCCGTAGTTTAGCTAAAATAGTTTTTTAGCATAACTTTTGAAGTACTTTTCTAAACTCCATAATATTAACTAGGGTATTGTGGGACTCCAAGACGGATCGAATGAGACCAAAACGGTCCAAATTGGTTCAGCCCAGGGTTGTTAAAATATCAAAATATCAGTTCTCAGCAACTACAATTATCCCGCCTGAATAATCATGCCTCAAATACAACTGCTCTTCTCTCCTCATTGAAACTCTCAGCGCCGAACATAGCCGAACATGTTTTCGTGTTTACCCACCCGCGATTGACATTTTTCTTTTCTCTCTCATTCCCGCTTTCACGATCATCCTACCGCAACAGCGGTAGGATCGCAAGCGCAGTTTAACGGGACGTCATGCTTGGTCGGCTCCTAATCGCCATCTCGCGTTCTCTCATTGCAGTTTTCGGAGAGATTGAAAGACTCAGCGGTGAGAGCACATAGTCGAGGAAAAGGGAAGGAGTGATAGAGAGAGAATGACATCGCTGGGAATCACGAGACACAAGAAGAGATCTCACAAGCTATAGTGACGGCCGCTATACTCTCGGATATTTTTGGTGCAGAGATAATCTATTGATAGCTTTTCTATCACTCATTTGCAACACTGGTTCAGCCAGTACGGAGATAATCGTGTGCATATTTTTCGGTGCACGGACTTACAAACATACACACGCACAGACATTTGTTCAGAATTTGATTCTGAGTCGATAGGTGGGTCTACGAAGTCGAATAAAGAAGTTCATTTTTCGAGTGATTTTATAGCCTTTCCTCATGAAGTGAGGAAGGCAAAAAGTTTGATCCGACTTTCTCCCTAACATCAAATCTCATACAATGTTTTTGAAAATTAATTATTACTCTGTCTCCAGCTACTGAAAATTTAGCTCCGACACCGACTCCAGCTTGTCAGAATTTGCCAAATCTTACGCCGACTCCGGGTTCTGAAAAACAGGGCTGCGAAGTAGCAACACCGGCTACTGGAGATTGAGCGACTTCGAACTGACTCCGACTCCAGTCATCCAAAAATAGTCGGCTCTACTGACTCCGTCTCCAACTCAATCAACACACTCATAAAAAGTTGATGAAAGTTAGCCGACATCAACTCCGACTCCGAATCCAGCTGCTGATTATTTAACGACACCGCCACCGACTTCAAATCCGACTCCAACTTTTCAAAAAGACCCGATTTCATTGAGTCTGGCTCCGACTCCGACTCTTCAGGCCTGCTAAAAATATCCGACTCTAGCAACTGACTCTGATTCCCTGAATCTGGTATCATTACCACTCATACCTGTCATACGTTTTGCTTCTAAAAGTTCAATGAATCGATCGAAAACAGAACGACGAATTCGCGTGCGTGGGTACCCCAATGTTTTATGCCGGTGGTTTCCGGTCCCAACCAAAATTTGAACTCCGTTCTCAACGCGAGTGTAGAAAACCACTCCAGTGTAGAGTAGAGCGGTATTTCACGACGATTTTGGCGCCAGGAACTAATTTCCCAGCCAATAACTTCGTCAGTCGAACGGAATTTATAGTCAGAAACGCGACTCGAGATCGACTTCATTTTGACGATTCTTGCGTTGGCGTGAACTTTAATCGAACTGCCGTCGGACAGCATTTCTACCTACTGCTTTTGCTGACGAGTCGGCTAATAGGGTGCCCACCTTGTCGGAATACTTTCATAAGAATTGGATAATTATGCAAAGTCAGCTAAGTGAATTAAGTGAACCAAATGGACACTGCGAGGGGAGCTTAGCATGTTTTAGCAGATTATGGTGGGTATTTGTGGAGACCTCCCTATCTAAGTGATACCTATCCGGTGGTCATGAATTTGTTCTCACAAGATCTGCTTATTTCTTATGATTATTACTAATGGGATTTTTGACACGGATGAGATGTAGTCAAATCATTTTATACTTAATTTCTGAATTTTTTTTGTTAGACAAAAGTAGAGTAGAATCGTAAAATGTACAAATTTCTTTTGGCACCCTATGTTCTGCACACAACCTTCAGAATCTGTGTGCAGTTATTTTCAACCGCAGTTTCCAGCAAAGATCGGGGGATGTCGGAAAGATCCGTTATCGAATTGTGTTTACTGATTGTAAATCATTAATCCTGCCGAGCTGAGCGCGCGCGCGCGGTCGAAGCGTGATCGCATCCGGCCAAGGTCCTACCGAAAGGGGACTCCGTTGCCGTTGTACTATCTTGCCGCATTTTAAGATCTCTGCATATAGGATTCAATCCTGAATATTTGTGAATTTGTGCTTTTTTCATATCTACACTTAACATTTGTCCCAAGTCATAACTTTAACATTGAGCAAAACGTCAAAGTGTGCCAATTTAGTACGTCGGCTACAACTTGTAGGTGTATTCTGCATCGAGCATTTGAGTTGGCCCCACGATTATGTTACCCACTCCGGACCTCACGTTGTGACCGCGCGGTCATGGGCTATAATTTACAAACAACCAAACCTTTAAAAGACACTGTGAGCTGGGGTTGACCGTAATCGACCCTCGCCACTTTGGAAACCTCCCCCCAAACAGAGCGGTGGCATTAGTGGGAGATGACCACTGGCGGACACTTGGCCACGGCGGCACGCCAGCTCCGTCAATCTGTCTGTGCCTTTGCCTCTGTTGGACGGCGGACGGTTAGATAATGATGCAAATTTTGCTTCGATGCCTGTTTCGGGAGCGATTTGGCAGCCTTGACCTTGGCGCGGAACTTGGCACCGTAATCGCGTTGCGCGTTGTGGAATTTAGCGCCGTTGGAACGTGCCAATCAATTTTGCCCGAATGGATTGAAGGGTTGAAGGGGTTAACTTGGCGGTGGCACTGGCGTAGGTGTACTATGAGTACCGGCGGTCGTTGAACAACTTGAAAAAACAAGTGAACTGTTGAGTATCGTCAGGTGGGGTAGCTCGTGCATTGCTTGATAGTGAGAAAACAATTCTCTACGAAATCGGCCGAATTGGACCATTTTTATTTTTTGTATTTTTTTATTTGGCTAAAACTTTGTGGGGTCCTTCCCTATGCTTTAGTCAAGCTATTTTGTGTCATTGGTTCACCCATACAAGTCTCCATACAATTTTGGTAGCTGTCCATACAAAAAAAGTACGTAAATATTTAAACAGCTGTAACTTTTGAGTGAATTTTGTGATCAATTTGGTGTCTTCGGCAAAGTTTTAGGTATTGTTGAGGTCTATTGAGAAAAAAAATGGCACACGGAAAAAAAATTGCCTATTTTTTTAGCTTACATTTTTTTTTACAAAAACTTTATTTCCCAAATACGTATTTTTTTATTTTCGAGATTTTTTGATATGTTTTAAGGCACAAAAACCCGCAAGCTATGGAGAAGCATGGTCAAAAAGTCTGCCGCCGAGTTATGATTTTTTGGAAAAATAGTGATTTTTGGAAAAAATCGAAATTTTATGCTAAAAAAAAGTTGACCTCAATTTTGTATGTAGATTTGAATTTGCAATCGAAAAGTTCTTTACAGATTTTCAGATAGAGGGCTCCGTTTTTAAGATATAGCCACCGAAAATTTGATTTAAGCGAAATATTTGCAGTTTTTCGCTTTTCAAAAATAGAGACCATGAGTGACCATCTCTAGAATTTTTTTTTTAAATGTTCAGAAAATTTGCTATGAATTTGTCAAAGAGACATGGAAGATTAGACCTCTGGTTGCTGAGATACAGCGGCTTAAAGAAAAAGAAACATGGAAATTGAAGTTTTTTGAGTCTCACCCAAACAACCCACCATTTTCTAATGTCAATATCTCGCAACTATAGGTCCGATTTTCATTGTTAAAACATGAAATATTCGTGAAATTTTCTGATCCTATCGAAAACAAAATTTTAAAAAAATTTAAATCAAGACTAACATTTCAAAAGGGCGTAAAATTGAATGTTTGGCCCTTTTTAAATCGCAGGGCTGCGGAGTCGGGTCATGTTTAAGACGACTCCGACTCCGACTCCGACTCCGGCTTTCTGAGTTAAGCCGACTCCGACTCCGACTCCGGCTCCGGCTTTCAGCTTCATACGACTCCGACTCCAACTCCGACTCCGGTCTGCCAACTCTAGCCGACTCCGACTCCGACTCCGACTCCAGCTTTCCACAAATTGTTGACTCCGACTCCGACTCCGACTCCAACACTAACTCAGTATTAAGAGTATCTGAAAAATGTTTAAATAAAATCTCCATTCCTCTAACTATCCCCTACCTATTAGAAATTTTGAAAGTTATTTTGCAACTTTAATTCAGTAGACATAAAAAAAGCAAAGCAATCCACTTTAACGACCCCCGGGTCTTTTGTGGTCTCTGTTGCAAGTTTCTGCTCATTTATGGGCTTAGCATTGATAAGTTGAAGTTTTTTGTTGCAAAATGATAGTACAATAGTAGTTTATGCAACAAGTTGCAAAAAGAGGATTTTTTCAGCACGAGTCGTACATTTATCCAACGAGGTTCACCGAGTTGGATAAATACGAAGAGTGTTGAAAAAATCAAGTTTTGCAACGAGTTCCATACAACATTTTTTGCAGTTCCAAAAAACACCCATTGAGTGAAATTTTAAGTCAAATTTTCATGTATTTTGTCAATAAATCGTTTAAATCAAAAAATGTTGAAAAGTGTTACTTTTCGGAACAAGTTCTGAAAAGTTCAACTTTTCAGCACCCATTTCAGTGCTGAAAAGTAGAACTTTTCAGCATTTATTTTGAAAAGTGTTGCTATTCGATTCTGTTATTTTTGGTACAGAAAAGTAGGCTATTTCGTCGTTCAAGAATGACAGAAAAAGTTAGTAGTTTCACGACGGAATTGCAAAAAATTATATTGCAAAATCAGAGTATTTCAAGAAGTAAAATTGGATTCTGTTTTTAAGAATAATTGTTAATTTTTATTTAGTTAACCTGAAATTTACATTACTTTTTATTAAAAGTTGGAAAACAAGTCAAACAAATTTGTAAATGTTATTTTTGCAACAAAAAAGAAATGGTAGACCTAGGCTTCATAATCGATTTGACAAATAAAATCATTTTGCTTACATTTAGGCTGTAATTTGTAGGACAAAAAGTAACTATCAAAGTCACCCTGGTGATAAAATAAAAAGGTTACGTAACTATATTGCAAAGCTCTACTGAATTTATTTGAAATTTTTTACACACATGGACATTTTGTGATACAGCCCAGTACATGTGTTAAACATATAAGTCATGATAAAATTCTTACCGGTTGAATAATATTTGAACAAATTAAAGTTCTATCAATGTTACAACGGTTTATGGCATTTAAAAAGAAATCTTTTATGGCCGAAAACAGCTTTATTTTAGATTTGTTCAACGATATTTGTAAGGATCCACACTTTTAGATTTTTGTAGAGAAATAGTAAACATCAAGGAAATCGATAAATTTAATATATTCAATGATGATTTCAAAATTAGTTGCAACTTATTTTTGATATTTTTTGTCAGTTTCAAATATTTACAACACGACCCTTTGTTTTTTTTATTTATATACAAAATGAGCATGTTGAGTTCCAAGTAATAGATTGAAATTCTCGTATGTTTGGCAGGGTAAGCACTCGCTCCTAACTCCATCCAATTTGCTAATTTTCACTATTTAAACAACTAATTTTGCAAAACTGTTGATAGAAACATGTTTGCTCACATCCTATTGAGCTATTCATCACTCGATTTCAGTTGAAAACGCTTTTTATTAGCTGTAATTGAACATCAATTTGCTGATATAGCAACATTAGAAGAATTAGATGCTGTTCCCCTAATAGTTGATAATGTGATGGTCAATTTTACCAATGTTTTAAAAACGTTATCATTTTTGTTTAAATACTGATAGTGAGCCTTTGTTTTTGTGAAATTTGAATTGAAAGAATACATACTTAAAAGCAAAAGGAGGGAGTCAAGCATCATCTGAATATTAAAAAATAGCGCACAACCAAATTTTTTTTTTGAATTATGAAACTACAAACATGGGTAAAAGCGGGAAAATTTATTATTTACTGATCATATTGAAATAACACAGTCAGAGCTATCCAATCAAAATGAAAATGCTTCAAAAACATAAAGGCATCTGATAAATCTCTTGAACCAACACAAAAATTAACTGAAAAAAATCATTACGCGGTTTAAAAAAAAATAGGTACATGCAAGTTCTGTAAATTAATTAGCATTATAACAAAAACTGAACAATAAAAAAGTTTATAAATTATATTGAATTTAAGATAACTCCGACTCTAGCTCCGACTCCGGGTTTATCAGAAATTTTCGACTCCGGCTCCGACTCCGACTCCAGCTCATAAAATTTAGCCGACTCCGACTCCGACTCCGACTCCAGCTATTCGAGTTTTGACGACTCCGACTCCGACTCCGACTCCAGGTCTCCAAAAAGACCCGACTCCACCGACTCCGGCTCCGACTCCGACTCCGACTCCACAGCCCTGTTTAAATGTTAGTCTTGATTAAAAAAAAAATCTAAATATCGGAATTGATCGGAAAATTTCACGAATGTTTCATGTTCTACACACTTCGAAAAAATGATGTAATATTCTGTTTATTTGATGCACATAACTGGAGCGTCAAATAAAACATAAAATTCTGTCTGATTTGAAAATTACACGACTCAAATCAGACCCGATAAGGTCGTGTAAAATTACACTAAACGTCATTCTGCTGGCAGGGGCATCCTATTGGAATTATATTTTTCTTGTTGGAACGAAAAAAAATAACAAATTATCGTAAAAGCAAACATTTTTATTTCGTTTTAAAAACTTTGATGACACACTTTTTTAATTTTTATTATTTTACACTCGATTTTTCTATTTTCACAAAAAAACACTGTTTTCGTACACTCAATTCAGTAATCTCCATTTTCATATCGTTGGACATTCCACATCCGAAGAATCGGGCATCTTCCAGCAGACCGTCTCCTTGCAGGGTTACAGGACTTTGGCCGTCCCGCTGGAGGAAGCCTGCAGCTGGTCGTGCAGGAGGAACTTTGCTTCGTAGATCGAACGTTTTGATTCACACTTGTGTGGCCTCCATTTTGGATCCAACAAATCGTCCGCCGAGGGAAGACCGCAGCAGCAACCAACCTACCTCCTCGAAGGATCACACAAGAAAGAGGCCGAGACAGGGATGGCTGCTCTCACGCGCCCGAACAGGCTTGAGCTGTCATTGACAGATCAGCCGAACAGGCTCGATCTGTCACTGTCAACCAGGGGTGGGCTAGGGACTGGTCGCATAACATAAATAGGGTTTGCTACCACACATCTTCCCTCTTCTCTAAGAGAAAAAAAGTTGAACGAACTTCATGTTGTTTATTTGCTGATACAACACTCTTAACCGTCTTAATTAACTCCAACTCAGTTTTCCCGAACTTCCTGAACGAAATCTTTCAGGTGGGAGGGGGCTCTCTTTTCCCTTGTCGGACGACGCAACACCTCCCGGTCTTCTCCAGCATTCTTGTCACGCGAACGGCTCACGTCCTCGTCACGTGGATGGCTCTCGGCCCTGTCACGTGGATGACTTTCGTCTCTGCCAGGCGTGCGATTCTCGTCACGCCATTCATGTACCTTCCTGGTCTGGGTAACATGGCGGCGAATGGTTTGCCCTTCCTCGCTGCAAAGAGTAAGGCTTCCATTGTCTTCCTTCATTACAGTGAATCGCTGAGGGTCGAATCGTGTATCGCCCTTCGCGCGAACGTGTCGCTCGACAACTACGAAATCTCCCGGTTTCACGCGACAGTCTCGCGCACCTCTACGAGAGTCTTCACGACGCTTTGCTGCCATTTTAGTCCGCTTGTCCTTTCCCTCGAAGCGTTTTTCGTCAATTTCAGCTTTTCCCGGGTGTAGTAACGGCAGCCGTCTCCGGATTTTGCGCCCACGCATGACCTCTTCAGGGGCTACACCCGTAACCGAGTGAGCTGCCGCGTTGTACGCATTGATCGCTGATCGTAACTCCTCCTTGTAGTTCTTCCCATTTGACAAAGCACTCGACATCGCCTTGTTGACCAGTTTCATACTGCTCTCGGCCAAGCCGTTTTGCTGGGGAAACAGAGGAGTCGAAAACTCCGGCTTGATCCCTCTTTCGGAGCAATACCTTTTGTACTCCTCCCCGTTAAAAGGTGGGCCATTGTCGGAGCGTAGGTATTTCGGGAAACCTTCCCTGTCAAACAGCTCCTCCAAGAGAGTTTTCATCTCCTCGAAGCTCGTTGACCTCACCGGTCGTGCAATGAGGTATCGGGAACGATAGTCAATGATGACTAAGATAGAAATCCCGTTCAGCTTCGCGTAGGGGCCGTTGAAGTCCAGGGCCAAGGCTTCCCAAACAACCTCAGGGACCTTGGCACGCCGCATCGGGGTAGTTTTCTCCGGGGGACCACTGATGGCACATGTCTTGCAAGAGCTCACCCACTTATCGACCTCCGCCGGCATTCCTGGCCACCAACATCGCGCACGCAGAATACTCTTCATTTTAGCCGCCATCGGGTGCCCGTCATGGGCCAATTCCAGCGTCTTTGATCGAAGGTCGAAGGGAACGACTGCACACCCGGTTTTAACGAGGATTCCATCTTCAACAGAAAGGTCATCCGCGACGTTCTCAAACCTGGTCAGATGCTTTGGCCAAACTCCGGTTTCCAGGGCGTCAATCACATGCTGTAGATGCTCATCCTTTGCCGTTGCTGCTTTAATTTCCTGCTCGGTTAGGAAACTCACAGGGCCCGCTTCCAGTGCCGCAATTTCCCAAGGACTTCGCTGTTCGTCGAACGGGTCATCGGCTCCAACGTGCAGGCGCGAAGATGGGTCAGCGATGTTCTCCGTACCTCGTATAAACTCCGCCTGGTAGCGATATGGGGTAAGCCTGAGTGCCCAACCATCGGCTCGTGTCAACGCCCTCTTCGAGTATTCCCTGCACCTGTCCAGAATGAATGTGATCCCTCTGGCATCCGTACGAAGGGTGAAATGCCTACCCAGCAGAAAAAATGAAAAATGTTCGACTGCCCAAACAGCAGCCAGAGCTTCGCGCTGATTCTGGGCATACATCTTCTCAGTGCTGGTAAGGGCCTTTGACGCGAAGCTGATAACTCTGGGATGTTCCCCAGCAGCCTGCTGCACAAGGACAGCACCTGTAATCGATTGTGATTTAAATATTTATGAAAACATTAAGCTAAGCTATTTATAATCTCCCGATCATTTACGTACCCAACGCATTGGGCGAAGCATCGTTGTACAAGATCGTTTCATCGCTATCCGAAAAGTACCCCAGCGTAGTCGTACAGTTCGCGATCCGTTCCTTAATCCTCTGGAACGCTGTCTCCTGGGTGGGACCCCACTTCCACGTGGATTTGGTGGATACGGCCCAGAGAGGGCTGCTCATGTCTGCAAAGTTTTCGATGTAAGGACTCATAAACGACGCCAGCCCCAAGAAGCTGCGTAGCTCAGAAGCCGTCTCCGGATGCCGGAAAGTGCGGATGTCCTTAACCTTCGCTTCGTCCACGTGGAAGCCCTCACGGTCCAGTTCGTGACCGAGGAAAGTGATGTGTGTCATCTCATACTCGCACTTGTCGGTGTTGAGAGTTAGATTGTTGGTTCTTAAAATGTGGAGGACGCGGGCCGTGACTAGCCGGAGATCTTCGATGTTGTTTGAGAAGATGAGGATATCATCTATGTAGATGATCACGTTGTCCATTCCCGCGAAAAGCCTGCACATCTCCTTCTGGAACGCAGTTCACGCCGAAAAGAAGGCGCGTGAAACGGTACATGCCATCCTCCGAAAGAAATGTGGTTAACTCTCTCGACTCCTTACTCAACTCCAAGTGGTAAAACGCGCTTTTCAGATCCAGCTTTGTGAAGTAAACGGCCCCGTGAAGTTTCACCTTCAGTTCATCGAGCAGTGGCAACCGGAAGTACTCCCTTTTGATTGCCTTGTTGGGGCCCCGCATGTTGACAACCAAGCGGAAATCATTCTTTCCTTTCGGGACGGCCGAGAGGCCACTTATCCACTCGGGAGCAGATTCGACCCTCTCAATGATTCCGAGTGACTCCATCTCTTTCAAGCGTTTCTTGGCGGCCTCGCGGTACGCCGCAGGGACATTGTAGTAGGCGTTTCTGATCGGAGGAACAGATCGATCGATGGCAAATTTGATTTTTACTCCTGGCATTTTCGGGAAAGTTGTGTGCTGCTCAGTTTTCACAATTGTTGACAGCAAGGCCAACTTCGAGCAGTTTGATCTCATTTGCCGTTGATCGCCCCAACAGAGACTGGCGACCCTGAGGAACAACGAAGAACTCTGCTTGGACCCGAGGCTTTTCCGCACCGACGACCTCGATTACCGCCCGGAAAACGCAACGGACTCGCATGGGATCGTCTGCAGCGTACGCCCGTAGACTTTTAGTCCGCTGGTCTACGAAACGGAGTTCAGCCAAGCCGTTCAAGAACTCCTGCTCGAGTCTGTCAAAGTCCGCCCCCCCAGCACGTTTACGTCCGATCCGGAATCTATGAGGAACCTGATCGGACTTGATGATCCAAGCCGGCACTCGATTAACGTGTCACTTCGCGAGATGGAGTTTACAGCCTGGAAACATTAGGAGATGAATGAAACGACTAGTCCCTTAGCAAGATGGGGGATTCGTTCCCGTTTATTGGTCAACAACAATAAAACTGAACATCAGTTTATACCTGGTCCTTTTTGACCTTCCTCGGACGGTCGTCCTGGTCCTCGTCGAACATGGCGTTGGCGCGTTTTTTCTTCTGGCAAGCAACAGCGAAGTGGCCAGTCTCCCCGCAGTTATTGCACCGCCGATAGTATGCCGGACAGAACTCTCCAGTCTCATGTTCCGGACGGCGGCATCTCCAGCACTTCTTGACGGCGTGGTTCAAATTATCTCCTGGCTTGTGTCGTCTACGAAAGCCTCCAGCTTGCTGATTCTCGCCGCTACGCTTCGCCACGACCCGCTGCACCGACACCGGAACGCCCGCGCTCGGTTCTTCGATGCGTCTTGGCTCGTCCTTGGTAAAACCAGGCTTCTTGGGACCTGTTTCCGCCAGGTTGGCTGCCTTCACCACCGCATTAGCATCAAGCTTCATCAGCCTTGCCATCTCCGCCATCCAGGGTTGCTAGGTCCAAATTGAAAAAATCTGGCCAAATTCAGAAAAAAATCTGGCAAAACCTGGCAGACAAAAAACAAACAATTTTCAATAAGGAAGAGGAGGGAGGATATATAAATTTATTTAAAAGTTTGTTGAATTCAGATGGTTAACGAATTATTTGGCCTCAAAAAGGTTTAATAGCACGTTTAATAGACATTTTCAATAAAATAAATATTTACAACATTTTGCGATTGTTGAAAATCCTTTATTTTAATCAAAAAGTTGTTCGAAATTAGCCGAAAATGAAAGATCTGGCAAAATCTGTCAAAATCTGGAATAGATCATGATTAATCTTTATTCTGGCTGACACTTGAAAAATCTGGCATTCCCAGATTTATCTGCCAACCTGGCAACCCTGCCGCCATCTTCTGATCTCTCATTCCGTCGAGCAATTGTGCCAACACAAATCTCTTCTGGTCGCTGGGGGAGTAGTCACACAGTCGTACTTTCTCCGTCAGCCTGGCGTGAAACGTCCACGTAGACTCTCCTTCCGCTTGTTCCATCCGCATGAAAGCCCGATGTTCCGCGTTCGAATCAGTCCTTAAGTGGTTGTCTACGTTCTGTAGAAACTGGTCGTAGCAGTCCAGTCTCCCTAGCGGAGGCCTAAGATCGGCGGCCTGCACGATGGACTGGAGCTCATCGCTCATGTGCAGGAAGATGAGCTGACACCGGCTCGTCGGGTCGTCAATCTGGGCTAGATCCGCAGCGATGTTAAAGTTCCCTACGAAGCGTTGCCACGCCTCCCACATCATTCCCGGTGGTACATTTGATGGAAATGTCGGCATTCGTTCAACACGAATAGCCGCGACCGATGTTCTCCCACTACCACGCGACGGTCCTGCTGCGTGACTCTCCCAGCTTCCGCTGACATGGGCCAACGCCCCGTTTCCAGCGACTGGCGCTGCAGGCGTTGAGATAGCGGCCTGTCTATTCACGGTGCCGGCAGGGTGCTCCGTGGCCCCAGACTTGTCATTGGCAAACTCCGCGAAGAGAGCTTCAATCCGATCGAGCCGACTTTCAACATCCGGAACCTTGTCCGCCATTTCCACAACCTCCGTTGCGGCAACGTCCAACGAGTCAAGGTCGTCTTCGAACCATCTCCCTGAGTGGTTGATCACCGAGTTTTCGTAGTCTGAACCGTCGGAGCTGTAACTCCCGCGGCGGGGAGCGAGAACGAACCGACGCTTTGAATGCATTGTTGCAATTCTGCGAAAATAGGGAGAGGAAAAAAAACAAGTTCGCAGTCGATGTAGACACATTATTCCATTTCCCACGGTAGGCCGAAGTGACCTACCGTGCCCCACGCGTTTAAACAAATGTTTGATTATCGCGGCCTTCCAGGCTACTTTCCACGGCAGGCCGTTTCGACCCACCGTGCCTCACGCGACAAAACAAACTACTTTCAATGTAACGCGGCCTTCCAGACTATTTTCCACGGTAGGTCGAAGTGACCCACCGTGCCTCACGCGTTTAAACAAATGTTTGATCATCGCGGCCTTCCAGGCTACTTTCCACGGCAGGCCGTTTCGACCCACCGTGCCTCACGCGACAAAACAAACAACTTTCAAAGTAACGCGGCCTTCCAGACTATTTTCCACGGTAGGTCGAAGTGACCCACCGTGCCTCACGCGTTTAAACAAATGTTTGATCATCGCGGCCTTCCAGGCTACTTTCCACGGCAGGCCCTTTCGACCTACCGTGCCTCACGCGACAAAACAAACTCTCCGATTATCGCGGCCTTCCAGGCTATTTTCCACGGTAGGCCGGTTAGGCCTACCGTGCCCCTCGCGATTCAAAAAAATACACAAAAACGGTAATCGCAGCCTTTAATGCTCCTTTCCGGCGTGCCTCGCATGATTGTCTTGCGCTCGTAACCGCCATTTTGTTTTTTTTTTCACTTAGCCGCGAACTGTCCTCAAAACTCCTCCGTCATAAAGAAAACGAATCACTTTTATAACACGAATTTCCTCCCTCAGCGAACGATTTGCTGAATCTTGTTTTGCTGCAGAAAAGAATAAACTAAACTTCTGCCACGGTCGCCAATGTGTGGCCTCCATTTTGGATCCAACAAATCGTCCGCCGAGGGAAGACCGCAGCAGCAACCAACCTACCTCCTCGAAGGATCACACAAGAAAGAGGCCGAGACAGGGATGGCTGCTCTCACGCGCCCGAACAGGCTTGAGCTGTCATTGACAGATCAGCCGAACAGGCTCGATCTGTCACTGTCAACCAGGGGTGGGCCAGGGACTGGTCGCATAACATAAATAGGGTTTGCTACCACACAACACTCACTTTTCGGAAGCAGTTTCAGGCAGTTGCTTAAACGGAACAAATTATCACTTTTCCAGCATCGCAACCCAGACCAAGTGTTGATGACGTTGCTCCTCCTCCGGATCCGGACGATCATAAAACGGTTCCACGGCCGGTGTTCCTGAAAAGAAATCATGAAGTTGATTTTAGTTACCCAATTTGGCAAATTTCAAATAGTAATTTATGACTGCTTCATTCTTAAATAAAAGTTATCTTACTCACCTGCATCATCGATTAAACAGTTCTTAAGTATTTGCTGGTCTTTAAGACAAAATTTAATGCAACTTCTTAGCAAAAAAGTGACGGCAATTTTTCTCCGCGACGCGTTTGTAAACATGGCTGACGTTTTAGAAGAGCACCTACACTGTCAGACGGATCAACGCGAATTTGTGTTAAGTTAACACAAAATTACATCGAAAAACACGCTCCAATGATGTGCATCAAAAGAGATATAAAATTCAATCAGCAATAATTGAATGTTACGTTTGCTATAACGTAAAACCAAGCTTTACTATTTCGCGGTGATTCTAGCAAATTACGTGGAAAGTATTTTAATTTTACATCAAATATTTGATTACATGGGTTTAAATTACGTTGAAATCGAAATTGCGTTAGGTGTAAAATTAAAAATTTTTTAGTGTGTAGCATTGAAAATCGGACCATTAGTTACTGAGATATCGAACTTAGAAAATGGTGGGTTGTTTGGGTGAGACTTAGAAAACTTCAATTTTCATGTTTCTTTTGCTTCAAGCCGCTGTATCTCAGCAACCAGAGGTCCAATCTTCCATACTTGGCTACGAAAGCTTCGAGAGAGTAGACGTGTTGTGACGTGCGCGCTAAAGGCAACGTTGCTTGCCTCGAGTTTTTTGACGGATGGAGGTGGAAGAGACCTCCGAGACGGATGATTTTCAACTCATCCCCGGAAATCGGAAGCGGAAGAAGTCCCTTGAGGTCACCGGAGCTATCGTCGGAGAAGAAAAAGTGGAGCAGAATCTGCTCAACAACAACAAGTTCAGCCCGCTAGCGGAAAACAAAAACAACAACAATGCCAGCCTAGCAGGAGGAGGAGACGTCCCGGCGGTTTCACCACTCGGCCAGTCGGCAGGTAAACAAAAGCAACCACCTTTTGTGGTGAAGAACACCACGGATTTTTACAAGCTCGTGGCGATAGTGGAAAGTTGTAAATTTGGTTTCGATCCTATTTACAAACTGACCCGATTTGAAACCAAGGTGACCTGCTTCTCTGTCAAAGATTTTGACAAGTTGCAGGAGCTTCTCCAGACGAAGAAAGTGGAATTTTACACCCACGGCCGAAGAAGCGAACTATATCACCGGGTCGTTGTTCGTGGTTTACCTGATCAACTGAAACCGGATGAGGTCAAGTACCTGCTGAAGAGGGATCTCAAGCTGGACGCGCTGGAGGTGCATGTCATCAAGCGAAAGGAAAAGTCCACCGTGGACGAAACTCCGTACATTGTGGTCTTCCCCAAGGGATACACCAATCTGAAGAAGCTCTCTGCAATGAATGTTGTGGCAAGCACTATCATCCGGTGGGAGACCTACCGGAACAAGCAGCCGAACGTGACCCAGTGCAGCAACTGCTTGCAGCTGGGTCATGGAACCAGGAACTGTCACCTCAAGGGGAGGTGCAACAACTGTGAGGGTCCCCACAAAACGGACGAGTGCAAAGTCCAAGAAGCAGAGTCAAAGCGGTGTGCCAACTGCTCTGGAGCTCACGAAGCCACGGACCGCAGCTGCCCCATGCGTGCGGACTTCATCCGGAGGCGCCAGCAGGCGTCGAAACCGAAACCGCCGGCAAGGAAGGCGGAGAAGCAGAGTCCAGCAGTTCCGGCGTTCACGCCGGCGGAGTTCCCTCCGTTGCCGGGCGCAGTTCCGGACGGAAAATCGAAGGATCGCCCTCGCCCCGCAGGAAAAAGCCAAGGAAGCAGTGGCTCCCGAGACGGTGGAGCCACGAAGGAGGAAGCCGGGGAGGTGCTCTACAGTTCGGCTGAGCTGTGGGGCATTTTCTCCGAGTACCGTAAACCGGGGTGACTTTGATAGGATTTCAATTTGTTTTTAGAATATTTTCCAACAGGTAAGGGTTTTCTCAATATTATTATTTTTAAAACATGTACTGAGGTAGGCCACACAAAGTCCATGCACAATTTTGGAAAAAAAGTTTTTTCAATAGTGTTTAGAAAAATAGTTACGTTAAAAATTCTTAGTTTTAATTCCGGGGTGACTTTGATAGTCATAGTTTTTCTTGTTAAAATCATATTTAAGATGTTCAAACTTTATTTTTACGTTAAATGTACCATCACTAAAGTAGCTGATATAGTTTGTAAGAAAAAAATCGTTGTTTATGTTAAGTTAACTAAGTTTATAAGCTTTTTCAACAAAATACATATTAATTTTAGGTAAAATTGTTAAAAAGTCGGAATTTTGCCTGAAATTTGTTAAAACTAGTTTTGTTTGTAAAATTATCGATTTATATTGCATTTTATACTGAATTCGAAGCACGAATCACAAGTTTTCACATTTTACATGAAATTTGTTATACTGAAATTGCCTATAAATTTGGTGATTTTTTTTAAAATTATGTTTCAAAAATACATATTATTTATTATTTACAAACTTTTTTAACCTTCTCCTAGTGGAAAATTGTCCAAAGAATCCGAAAATGCATTCTGTTTTCCGATTAAAAATCATGTTCATTGAGAAAATCATGACACTTAGAGAAGTTTAAAATAATGGCTTTCATCAACATTTTCTTAACTATAGTTAACTAACTTTTTAAACTTGTCAACATTTTATGAAAAGTTCTTCTTGAGGTACTTTGAACACTTCTCTATCACGGTCAGTATGTTTCTGAACCATTCCTTACGTATTTTAATTGTACTCTTCATTTTGCGGAAAAATCGCAAACCTATCAAAGTCACCCCGGCTATCAAAGTCACCCCGTTTTACGGTACATCGGCAGGTTCAAGACCTGCAAGACCCGCTTGGACCAAGTGACCCTCGTCAGTTACATGATCTCCAAGTATGGAGTTTAAGGAGTTGTTGTTTTTTTTTTTTTGTTATATATTAGTTATTTAACGATCCTCGGTCCCAACCTGGTCACAGCACCTAAAAGGACCTAATAAAAATAAGTTATGAATAAAAAAAAAAAGGTCCAATCTTCAATGTCTCTTAGGCAATTTCAAAGCAAATTTTTTGAACTTTTCAAAAAAAAAAATTTCAGAAATGATCACTCATGGCTCATGCATCATTTTGGTCCCTGTTATTTGCCAAAGAAATACCAAAATTTGATTTTCCCGTGTTATTTACCCCTGCTCGGGTGCACGGGATGAAAAAATGTTTTTTTTTAATTTATCAACTCAGGCTTATGTTGTAGCAAGTTGATGTCTTCTAGACATTTGTAGAGCTTATCAAAACACACATTTATCTTCCAAGAGAACGAAAATCGGACCTTTTAAACGAATGTTATAGCCAAAATACGACGAAAAAGACGCCATTTGAAATGTGAATAACTTGAAAAGGTGGTGAAGTTTGCCCTCGCTCTTGGAAGCATCTGAAAGTCTTAATTTGAAAATGAGCATTTTTAAATTGTTTTTTGGCCATAACTTTTGATAGAATTGGCCAAAATTCGTTTTTCAAGAATAAAAATTTCCATTTTGACAAGCTCTACAATTGTCTAGAAGGGCCAAAAAATGTACAAAATGATCTAGTGGTTTTAAAAGAAGAAACAAGTTTTAGCTGAAATATTTCAGGAATCAACAAAATTAATAAAATTCTAGAGTTTTTTTTTTGATTAGGTCCTATAAACATATGAAAGACAATAGTTTATTGGTCCTTTTCAAAAAAAACTCTGGAATTTATTTATAATGAATATGCTTGCGGTCTCTCTCTTAACAGCTCAATCGGAAGCCATCCCCACAGGTCAATGCAGGTTAGGGCAACTAAATTAGCAAAACTTAAGTATGGGAGTAAGCAGTGCGTGGTCGAATGGTTACGCTGTCCGCTTTGTAAGCGGATGATTCTGGGTTCGAGTCCCATCTGCTTCAACCTTCCATCGGATGAGGAAGTAAAATGTCGGTCCCGGCCTTGGTTGTTAGGCCGTTAAGTCATTCCAGGTGTATGAGTCGTCTCCATGCCATAAGTACAAACAACACACCAAACCAAGCCTACTCCGGTGGATTCGCTGGCGGTGGTTGGACTCGCAATCCAAAGGTCGTCAGTTCAAACACTGGGGTGGAAGGTTCCTTGGAGTAGAAAGAGGTTTGGGTGCTCTCCCCATTCAAGCCTTCGGACTCCGAGGTTCGAGCAGAAACTTGCAATAGAAACCACAAAAGACCCGGGGGTCGTTAATGTGGATGGTTTGTTTTTTTTTTTGAAGTATGGGAAAACCATAAAGTCATCCGAAAGTTACATTATTTCCTCTCGGTGATCGCGTGTAAGTTTCGACCGCCTGGAGAAAGGTCTTTCAAGGAGGGGAGGGACCCGGCCGGGGGTGCTTTGACGAGGGTATCAAAACTGGAGCTTTGTGCGGACTCTATTTAGTGGCTTCGCACGTTTCGCATCAATGGGTCTTTTCGCGGTTTGATTTTTTGACAGCTGAATTGGATCTTTGGCTTTTAACGATCTGTGTGTCTGTCTCTCACTCACTGTTGGTCGGTGGCTTTTGCAAATAAATATCATAAACCATTCAGCATATTAACGACACACCGCTCAAACAAATCCCCCCGAGGGAGGGCGGTTCCCCCGTGGTAGGGGTAGAAAGGAGGGGGGGGGGTCAATGAGGCGCGGTCCCCCGAGAGAGTCAGCTGTGGGAAAAGAGCCGTGCGAGCTGACAAAATGTTGTGTAACTATTTTATGTTGAAGGAAGAGAGTGAACAAACAAAAAAATGGCACTATTTAATAGCGTTTGTATAACGCGATTAAAAGTGCTACAAACTGCGATTTGATAAGACGAGCCCGAGCACGTGTCTGGGCTTGGACTTTTGCGGCTACCGCAGAAGTCGGTCTTTGGTTCGAACGTGCCCCGAGTGCGCACCCCGACGGTAATCGGATTAACTGACCGAAAGGACCAACCGGTAGCCGCGTTGCACCTTTCAGTGAGTATCAGCCGAAGAGACCGGCCAATCCTTTGCGGCGACGTCGGCTTCGGCGTCACATGCAAGACAGTCGGCGTTTGCAACATTCACTTTTGCATTTCAGTTGTCATGTGCTGCATATGGATGTCATTCGGGCTTAACTTTATAATGCAATTTCGAGTTTGATCTACTTTTCCATAATTTGGTGTGAATTGAGAACAAGTAACTTGATTTTATTAGCTAGCCAAAGGTCAGGAAAATCAAGAAATTTTTACTGAGACATAGTTTCTAGACACGCTTTGTTTAAATGAATATTCTGAGCATAGTCCCAAAACTTGGTTGACATTGGTGTTCGGAGTCCTGAGTTATAGCAGTCGTGACTGAATGGTTACGATGCTTGTACAAGCGAATGGTCTTGAGCCTTTAAAAATTTGAATTGTAGAATTAATTATGCAGAATATGTTTTCTTTTGGCATGACAGAAGTCATGTTTTCCCTGTAATACCACCATTGCATTGAATTTTCTTCCCGTGATCGCAATCGAAGATTATCAAAATTTATTCCTCGTAATACTTCTTGCCACATTGTCAGGTTCCGTTGCAATTACAATCTGTCAAGCTGGACCATTCAACCTCACTTCTTTCAGTGCCGAGCAAAACAAGATCCGCTGATGGGCTTAAATTACCCTCTGACAAATATTTATGTTCCAATTTTTAAACCACATTGTAAAACGTGGCCAACAACCTGTCCAAGGTTCGCGACGCCCAGCACTTACGGTGTGTGTGCCTTCTTCAATGTCCTCTCCTGGGAAGAAAGCACCGCCGAGAGACTGTGAGGATCGCGGGTGTAATCTGATAATGGATGAGCTTTTCTTCGCGGAAAGCTGTCTGGCCGACAGGGTGGCTCCTCGAAACGATCCAATTGCAGGCATTCTCCGGGGGGGAAGTTAGCTAAAGCCTACCGAACGAGGTCACAGCGCTTCCAGCGGATTTTACACTTAATCCGATTTGATGGAGACACCGATGTCCACTTGACTTTCCGTTTTGTAAGTTTGTAAGCCGGCTGCTGAAACAGGTGTAGATACCTGAAGACAATTTAACAGAATTTCTTAGGATCATCTTGCCATAATCATATGACAATTATTAAAGCAGCAAAAACAAAATATTTAAATAATTTGATTTGACATTTTACAGTGACCCTAAGTCAATGTTTGTTTGCTTAAGCTAAGCTCAAAATCTGTCACTTGAAACATCTCGACAGCTTGAATGGAGCAGATTCAAGCCATTCGGCAGCCGCCGGTGTCAAGTTGAAGTGCACCAAACCAACCACGCGGGTGCACTCTTTTAATCCATCTTCTCTCAATCTTGCCGCAATCAACGGCTCGAGATCTTAAAAACTTCTATCGCACATCATGGGCACACCGAACCTTTCAAGAGTACACAAACAGCAAAGCACTCAAGCACTCTAAGAAAGATTTCATTTGTTTCGGATGTGATTGGGTTATTCGCGGCTCGGTTGGAGATTTGCTACCCGTCCTCGAGTTCGTCAGAACCACCCTATAGCCTCCACGATGCATCGTCTTGGGAAACTCGAAGGAAAAATGTTTGGCGCGGTTTGACGCCCTTTGATGTATTCAAATCCTAACTGACGGCTACGAATTAAACAAATTGAAATTATGGCTTCAGAAGCGCTGACTAGACTACCTGCCACGATATGATTGAGGCTTAGTAAGACCAGGTTTAGCAGATTTACTGCACCAATAGCTAGTGAATTGCATTTGCATCCGAATTTCCGAATGAGTTGAATTTCATTCATTTATGTTGAAAATTTAGTGTGTCAAATGCCAGATGATACCATCAACGAGAAATATGACCGATGTAATGTAACTCCTTAAAGAGTTAATACAAAATCAAGTTATCAGCAGATTGTTGTGATCGTGCTACCTTCTCGCAGGTCGATTTTGGGCCAAATCGAGTTAGGAACGCCGTTTTGTGCAACTTTCAAGCCTGTTAACCTTCACAGATCCCCAAAATTTGATTTCAATCCTGAGATAATCAACAAAATCCACAATAACTCCGTGCAATGTTTTCTTTCTTGACACACCCAGAAAATTGATGTAAATGCGACAACTGGCCAAAGGGATGTTAGCCAGAACGTGTTTGACACACGTACATTGTGCCCGACAACTGTAAACATTTGTAATTATAACTCGAGACTCCAGCAAGCAAATTCAACCAAACATCAGGACAATGTTTACATTGCGTGTTCTCGTTTTTGTTTATCCAAGGTCAAACATTAGAACGGGTTTTTTCTCGGAGCGTCAAAAAGCGACTTGTGACAAGATAGCACGATCACGTCGAAATTATATAATTTTCAAAAAATCTAACTTTGAAATTGAATAGTTTTTTGTGGACCCTTAAAAAATAATAAGGAGGGTTAAAGAGTTGTCAGTGGAACTGCGTTGCTCATTTATCTTTTGCTTTCTTTTAGTCCGGAAGGACACATTTTTTATACTTGTACCATGCTCTAGTCAATATTTATAAACTGTTTTTAAAACAAGTCTAGCAATGTTGTTCCCATTCACCTTGTGTTATGTTTGAGTTGTTTGCGGTACACTGTCACTTTAGTTTACATAATTTGCATACTTTCGAACATCAGACCGAAACGTAACCGTATAGAGCTACAATGTCGCCAAATGAGTTTTACAACGTTCGCAAATTTAGCACGCCATAGATTAATATCGCACATTTTCCACAACAATTGCGCCAATTACTCAGACTTTACCGTTGGGACTCCGGGCCAACGACGAGGCAAACAAAACCCCAGTCCAGTCAACAACAACAACAAAAATATGAAGAAATGAAACCGCAACACCCGAACCTTTCGAATCCGTTTGACCGAAGCCTTTTCGTTCCGATTCCTGGGCCAAAATTATTCCCGCTCAAACAAACCACAATCTGCGCAAGTTTCGTCCGCGGGCGCGCTCGCGCCGCGTCCATCCGCAGAGAGCAAAAGGCGAAAGGCAAAAGTTATTTTTTTTCTCTAAATTACCTGTTGACTACTGGCTGGCTTCTGACCACCGGCCACGAAGCTTTTCTTCCTTGCAATTTTTGCCGGCTCCCACCACCGCCCCTCCCTCGCGATGATTGGTTGGACGGTACGTTTATGACTTATAAATTTCCCCGCTTTTGCTGTGGTTCTCTGCCCAATATTGCAGGGATTTGCTGCCCTTTGCGAAAAGAGGAAATCGAAACGAAACAGAATCGATTCGCCCTGGAGCGAGGAGCAAGGCGAGTTTCTCGTAATTATGACGTATTTGAGCTTCTACTGAAGACGACATTTCGAGAATAAGCTATTCAGTTCAGAAATAGTTTTAAGAAGCTACCGCTAATCGGTTCCGGAGTAGCCAGGATGAATCAAAGGACGCTGGCATGACCTTCAGATAGTAGATAGATAGAAACAGTCAAATCTCTTTTTATGCGACCTCCCTTTGCACGTATTTTTTATGCGGTTTTTTTACGCAAAAAAATCAAAATAACGCGAACCGATTTGAAGCGGTCGGAAGTCTTTACCATTATGATCGGGATATCTTCCTGTTCAACGGGGACTGAAACCGGGGTTTTCAACATCGGTAGCTTCAGTGACCTACGGATACTCTGCATCATCTTGGGATGTTCTGGACCTCTAATAACTTCCGGAAGTTACGAAGTTACTATCTGTTACTATCACGCAAAATGCAAAATGTCTCTCCTAAAAAAATACAAAAAATCATTTACTAAAACTATTTTTTTGAAAAGTGATCTAAACGTCAAAATTTTCAAAAACCGATAGTGGGAATCGATTTCTCAGACAATTTTACATAAAAGTCTCCATATTGACCATTGTCCTATGTCCAATCCTTGTTTCCAGCGGTTTTAAAAATAAAAATGTTGAAAAAATAGGTTTTTTGCAATTTCTAAATGACAAACTTGATTTTTCAGTCTCGAAAATATTTTTACCGAAAAGCTCGTCCAATTTCCTATAAGTTTGCCTTTGACAGCTTTTCTATTTGGCTCGTTTTTTTTATATTTACGTAAGCTTATTTACTATCCAGGTTTCTACCACACTGAAAAAAATATACTATTCTCAGTTATGAGCAATGTAATTAAGGTCATATCTGTAAGCCCATACATCCAATTCAAATGCTGTTAAACGCAAACTTATAGGAAATTGGACGAGCTTTCCGGTAAAAATATTTTCGAGACTGTCAATCAAGTCTGTCATTTAGAAATTGCAAAAAAACCATCATATAACCTATTTTTTCAATATTTTTATTTTTAAAATCGCTGTATCTTCACCAGGATTGGACATAGGACAATGGTCAACAGGGAGACTTTTATGTTTAATTGTCTGGGAAATCGATTCCCACTATCGGTTTGTGAAAATGTTGACGTTTAGACCACTTTTCAAAAAAACAGTTTTAGTAAATGATTTTTTTTAGGAGAGACATACCATCCTACATTTTTCGTGAGTCTTTTGGTAACATCATAGGCTATTTCCACAAAAATGTTGAACAAAAGAAAAATAGTGACATCACCTTCAAATTTAACTTTTAAACTTAAAAATTAATAAATCTCATGGAAGTGGTGTGTATATGTCTTTCAGTGTATTTTTTTAGTAAGCTCGTCCAATTTCCTACAAGTTTGTCTTCGACCACTTTTTCATACGATGCAACGGCTTTGAGTTACAGTAATTTTTAAATTACAAAATACAAAAATATTTAAATTACTTACGCCCTTCTCAAATGCCATTTTCGAGTACAATTGGCTCCATATACACAAAAATGGCTTATATAGGCCTAGGTTAACATGCCTAAAAAGTTTCATTGATATCGGAGAAGGTCGGGTACAAAAGTACCAGAAAAATTCCTGATTTGAGCTGGAATTGCTCTCTTTTCAATGGGGGTCTATAAGGGTATATTAACCATTGGTATAGCAATATCGGTAATTAATACATTTATGGTTTGGTTAAGCGTTTCGTCCCGCCCGTGTGGATCAATCGGACCGCGCACTGGACTCACAATCCAGAGGTCGCTGGTTCGAATCCCGCGGCGGGCGCTCTAAAATTCTTTGTGTAAATATGGGTATTCGGCGCCGTCGCTCCGTGCCATACTTTCATACACTTAGGAGCCCAGGGCGGCGAAGTCCTTGTAGATAAAAAGGAAGACACTAGTGGTTGGTACTAGCAATGGTGGCCGACAGCTATAAAGTCAACTTCGTTTTAAGCGTTTTAGCAGAATGCATTACTATGAATACAAAGAGATCACGGATCACCGGTACAGACTCTTATTGAACAGGTAGATATTCAGTCACAACTTCCGGAAGTTCTTGTATAACCCAAAACATCTCAACTTGATGCAGAGTATCCTGCGTAGGTCATTGAAGCTATTTTCAATACCCAATAACTTGCCATAACAATATTATTAAACAAACTAACTAAATCCACCTAAGTGGTTGGTGCCTTCCTCACTCTTTACCAACTATTGGTGATTCGATAAGTTAGGACACAAATTTCATCTAGTTTTTCTTAAAATACGCCAAAAAAAAGTACACGATGGGTTGGATGATGGATTCGGATATAGTTTTAATACATTTAAGTGAGATCCGGCCTCAAAAAAGTACATAAATATCACTTAAGTGGTCATAACTCGAGACAGGGTTGCCAGATCTTCAATGTTTTGGACTCGTTGGAAAGGTCTTGCGATTACCTAACCAACGATGTATAACATGACGATATTTGAATCGATTTCCGGTCACTTATCCAACATCCGGATAAATACAAAAACACATTTTTATACATAACTTTTGAACTACATATCGAAACTTTATAAAAATCAATAGGTACGTATGGGACCTTAAACCAAATCGAATGCAACTGGTTTGACCAACATCGGTCCAGCCAGTGTTGAGAAAACTCAGTGACAATTTTGGTCACATACACACACACACACATACACACACACAGACATTTGTTCAGTTTTCGATTCTGAGTCGATAGGTATACATGAAGGTGGGTCTACGAGCTTTCTGTGAAAAGTTCATTTTTAGAGCAGGATTATAGCCTTACCCCCAGTGAGGAAGGCAAAATGAATTTCTTTCATTAACACTGGAACGCCCAACGCATGTCCAACTTACACGGACGCCCAAGCCTCCCAAAAAAGGTGGAACGATGACTTCAACTCGCTGGCTCTCGGGCATTACTCAACCAATCGGGACGATTCTTGTTTCCAGTGATTTGTTAGAATGTCTAGATGATCCTAAAATTTTGCAGAACTTGATTTGAACAAATCTGTAATTTTTGCGACCAAAAACATCGTTCCACCTTTTTTTAAAACGACTGCCTCCGCGGAATTTTTGGCGAATTTTTTTTTACACGCGAAAAAAAAAGTTGGAACGATGTTTTTGATCGTAAAAATTACAGATTTGATCAAATTAAGTTCTGCAAAGTTCTAGAATCATCTAGACATCCTAACAAATCACTGGAAAGAAGAATCATCTTGATTGGTTGAGTTATGCCCGAGAACCAGCGAGTTGAAGTTACCGTTCCAACTTTTTTAGAGCCTTGGGCGTTGGAATGTTAAAAAAAAAAAGAAAAAAAACATTCTCGACCCCGGGTCTTTTATGGTCTCAATTGCAAGTAGAGGGTGACGAGCGGGAATTCCCGGGAAAAATTTCCCGGGAAATCGACCATTTTTGGACCTCTCGATTCCCGGGAAATTCGGTCGAGACTCCCGGGAAATTTTAAACTTATAAATATTGAAGCAAAATTATATAAACTAATCAAGAATTATTTGAAAAATTCAAAATTGTTTGGAACATTGGATGTCTAATATTCGATGTTCAAATTCAAATAAACCAATGCTTCTCTAATCTTCCTATTCATATTTTTTTTATTTTTCTAAATTTTAACTTGTCAAAAATTCCAATAACTATAATCGAGAGAAGCCAAAAAAAATGTGGACCCCAAAATTTACCTTAAAACATACTCTGCAGTTACACCCTAGAAATGAAATTTAATGTTTTCTTTTTTATAAATCCAGAGTGTTTATAAGAGCGTTGTGAAAAAAAACTCTAGAAATATTATTTTTATTTATTATTTCTAAGAGGTAAAAGCTTTTTCAAGATAAGTTCAAAGCATAGCAATCCTCTTATTTTTTTTTAATTCTAAGTACCCAACTTAATTTTCAAGGTAATTTCTTTGTTTGATGTCTAAGCGATGTCATTTTATGTTTCACGTCAACCTCAATATTAAACTTTGGTGCGGTAATCTTTGTAAAGTTAAGGTTCGCCAATTGTGAATACTCCGGTTTTTCCTGATAACTGTAAATATATCTTCAATTAAAATTTAGGGGAGTGTGGGGTAATTTGGACACCCTAAGGAAATTGCTCTGCCACGGGCTGTATGGATATTTTAAAGGAATGTGGATGACACCAGAGGATAATAGAGACCATATTTGATAGAAAAATGTCATGCATTTCGATAAATTTTGATGAAAAACCCATTTTTATCGCAAAAATTAAAAGGTGTCCAAATTACCCCCACATTTTTGTGTGGGGGAAATATGAACACCCCTATGGGGTAATTTGGACATGCCTTGTGGGGTAATATGGACATACCTTGTGGGGTAATATGGACACGCCTGGCAACACTGTTACAACCAGAATGTATTGTTTCTAAGCGCTCGTAAACAAATTGTCGAAAGTGGAGTTTTATCGTCTTAGTTCGACCTGAAACCGACTTAAGTTATCGCCGGAGTGGCCGCTGCGACCGTGGGCGTGTTTGCTGACCTCGTCGTTGTGTTACCGGATTTTCTCGGCTGCTGCAAAATCGCCGGTTTGTTTTGGCCAGGACGCGTCACTCGCTGAACATAGACGAGGAAGAGGAAAGTGAGCTGTATCATTCTCACGTCTCACTGCTCACCGCTGCGCCAGAATGATACGCTCTCCAACGACTGACAGCACCACAACAACAGTCAACTCAGCAAAGCGCGGCCGACCGAACGACTCGTTTGGGTCAGACGAACTGATGTCGTTTGCAACGCCCCCACAACCGTCGCAGCCGATGACCCTGGATGCCCTCTTCTCCGCCATGAACAGCAAGTTCGACTTGACGCTACGGAGAATTGAGGAGTCTAACGCCAGCATCGCCACCAAAATCGACACCGTTAAGGCAGAACTCGAGGGAAAGCTGGACGCAGTTACGCGCGAGATTAACAACTTTAAGGGCGAGTGCGCCACAAAGTTCCAGTCGAATGAAGTTGCACTTTCTGGACTTTGCGAGCAGGTCAACGAAATTCGTCAAGAGATGGGCGGCCTTGAGAAACGAGACGAGCTTATTGTGAGCGGTATCCCTTACTTGCCCGAAGAGAACCTGGCGAAGTACTTCAAGGCAATGTGGAAGGAAGTCGGCCTCAGCGAATCCAGCACGCCGTTGATCGACACCCGGCGACTGAAATCCGGTACCAACGGAGACGGAGTGGTCCTGCTTCAGTTTGCCTTGCGGAACAACCGAGACGACTTCTACAGCAACTACCTGAAGAACTGCAACCTGAAACTCTCCCACCAGGGCATCAACTCGACACACCGGATCTACGTCAACGAGAACCTGACCGTTGCGGCTCGGAAACTCAAGGTGGCAGCTCTGCGGCTAAAGAAGGACGGAAGGCTGACGACGGTATACACGAAGCTTGGGACCGTCTACGTGAAGCGTGCTGCTGGTGAAGCTGCTGTTGCTGTTCGTTCCGAGGAACACCTTCACCGACTATAGTCGAACTATTAGTTAAGTACTCATTTTTCGTTCTTTTTTCGTCCACTTAACACAATTTGTTTTTAATAAGTTTGTAATTTTGTAATTTGTGTGAAATTTGTAACCAAAAACTATCAAGAACATTGTAAAAATTGTCGTAGTTGTAGTTCTGCCCCTCTGTAGACTGCTTTCCGTTCTGTTCGCAATGCCAAGACCGAACCGTACTTCACTGAACATCCCCGGGCAGTGATGAACGCTGTCCTCCGTTCTGGCAAGCTCAACGTTTGCCACGGGAACGCCCAAAGTTTGTGTGCCAGAAAGTTTGCAAAACTCGACGAACTGAAAGATCTCCTGCACAGCTCAAAGATTTCGGTGGCTTGTTTTACTGAGTCGTGGCTTTCCCCTAAAACCAGTGACCGAAGATTAGCTATTCCCGGATTTTCTCTCATCCGTAACGACAGGAAGTTTCAACGTGGGGGAGGCATAGTGGTCTACTGTAAGCACCACATCGGTCGTACCGAAGTTTTCCGCACCGAACTGACAGCAGAATCGGCGGACAAAACAGAGTGCGTTGCGGTTGAGTTGCGTGTTGATGGTGAGAAGATTCTGCTCGTGGTGGTCTACAATCCCCCCAGGAACGATTGCTCGGAGTTTCTGGCTGCGAAGCTGTCGGAGTTTGGTACTCGGTATGAAAACGTTCTTTTAGTTGGTGACCTTAACACAGATTTGGCAGTACCAAGCACCCTACGAGACCGTTTCACCGAAGTCCTGCAAACCCACGCTCTGTTTTCGGTTGGTGTGGAACCAACCTTCTATCACAACCGAGGCTGCTCGCAATTGGACCTCTTCATAACGAGCTGTGCCGAGAAAGTTTTGTGCTTTAACCAAGTTGGCTTTCCTGCAATGTCGCAACACGATCTCATCTTCGGGTCCCTCGATTTCGACGATAACCCGGCACCGATGATCACTACGTACCGGGACTACGTCAATTTTGATGCAGCAACTGTCGAGAACGCGATTCTTGCCATCCCATGGAGTGACTTCTTTGCAAGCAACGAACCGGATCTACTGGTCAACTTCTTCAACGAACAGGCGAAGCAGGTGCACGATGCGTGTATACCGCTCCGGACAAAGAGAGGCAGTAAAGTATCAAACGCTTGGTTTACAAATGAGGTTCGGACTTCGATGTTGGAGCGTGACTTAGCTTATGGCGACTGGAGGAGAGCGCCGAGAGCCTTCAAGGACGAAGCACGCCGCCGTTACAACACGCTGAGGAACAGAACAAACGCGATAGTAGCGGCTGCAAAAGCGCAATTCCTTAATCGACACCTGGACAACCGTACACCGTCGAAAATCCTATGGAATCGCCTCAAAAGCATAGGGGTGGGGAAGGAGCGCACATCACCCACGTGTGACTTTCACCCGGACGCTGTAAACCAAACCTTCCTGTCAAGCTACATCGCTGGTGAACCCGTGCGCAGGAGAACAGGACCTGATAATCCGTACAGTTTTGCTTTCCGACCTGTGCAGCAATGGGAAGTGGTGAATGCTGTGTGGGATATTAGTTCTAACGCTACTGGACTTGACGGACTGCCGATTGCCTTCGTCAAGATCATCCTGCCACTGACCATACAGCAAGTCACACACATCTTCAACAGCATCATCGAGACGTCTACGTTCCCAGTATGCTGGAAGCATGCAAAAATCTTGCCATTGCGGAAAAAGCCTCATCTGAACGCGTTGACCAACCTCAGACCGATTAGCATCCTGTGCGCACTGTCGAAGGCTTTCGAAAAGCTGATGGAACGTCAGATGTCAACGTTCATCGCTGAAAACAACCTCCTTACGGATCATCAAGCCGGATTTCGGAAAGGTCAAAGCATACAAACTGCTGCTGTACGAGTCTACGACGAATTAGCGAAGACGGTGGACAACAGAGGGTCTGCTGTTCTGCTGCTACTCGACTTTTCAAAAGCGTTTGACACGATTCCACATCGCAAGCTGTGTGCCAAACTGGAAGTACAGTTCAACTTCTCTGTTTCTGCGGTCAACCTGGTCAAATCGTACTTGGAAAACCGAACACAGACTGTTTTCTGCGGTGATCAACAGTCTGAAACTGGAGTAGCCACTTCTGGAGTTCCACAAGGATCAGTGTGGGGCCCGCTGTTGTTTTGTTGCCACGTCAATGATCTGCCGACGGCCCTCAAGTTCTGTTCAATCCAGATGTATGCAGATGACGTTCAGCTGTACATCGGTCGTCCTGGGCCCTGCTCCCGTGAAATCATACGCATGATGAACGAAGATCTCGCAAGCATAGTGGAATGGTCGCGTCGAAACCAACTGTATGTCAATCAAGCAAAAAGCAACGCGCTGTTCGTGACTGGTCGCCGTAGAGCAGCTGTTCAAGCCAACATGCTGCCACCTGTGGTAATGGATGGGCAGGTAATCAAGTGGACTGAAAGTGCGAGGAATCTCGGCTTCATCTTTCGGGCAGATCTGCAGTGGGACGACCTGATTAAGAGCGAGTTTTTCACCGATGTGAAACAGGTCGTATCGAGGTGCTCCGATTTGGATGAAACTTTCAGCGTTTGTTTGTCTATGCATAAGATGAACTCATGCCAAATATGAGCCCTCTACGACAAAGGGAAGTGGGGTAAAACGGGCATTGAAGTTTGAGGTCCAAAACACATGAAAAATCTTAAAATTGCTCGCATTTCCGTAAAACTTCATCAATTCCAACTCTCTTAGATGCATTCGAAAGGTCTTTTGAAGCCCTTCAAAATGTGCTATAGACATCCAGGATTGGTTTGACTTTTTCTCATAGCTTTTGCAAATTACTGTTAAAAATTGATTTTTTTAAAACCTTAATAACTTTTGGCAACAGCCTCCAACACCCATACTCCCATAGGTCAAAAGTTAGGGAATTTCATGGACTATAAGCCTACGGTACTAACTTTTTGGCCAATCGCAGTTTTTCTCATAGTTTTTCGATTTTTCTAGAACAAGCATTTTACAACGTTAGTTTTTGCCCTGTAGGCCAAGAAGACGGCACTTTTTGGTCTCAATTTTGTCATATTCGGAATCCTCGGTCAATTTCACGTAAGTTAGAAGTATTGGAGTTGTAATTTTGATTTAAAAAATAATTAAATAAAACATTTTTGAAAAAAGAAATAGATCTTATTTACCCTATGATCAATACGTCAAATGCTGTATCAAGTAGGCGAAAACTTGTTTACCCCTAATCCGACAAAATTCTAAATAATATTTTAATTAATTCTAAATGGCATTTTTTCCAATCAAATTCAAAATTCCAACACCTCAATCTAATGTAAAATTTTCTGAGGATTCCGAATATGTCAAAATTGAGACCAAAAAGTGCCGCTATGGAGGCCTACAGAGCAAAAAATAACGTTGTAAAATGTTTGTTCTAGAAAAATCGAAAAACTATGAGAAAAACTGCGATTGGCCAAAAAGTTAATACCGTAGGCTTATAGTCCATGAAATTCCCTAACTTTTGACCTATGGGAGTATGGGTGTTGGAGGCTGTTGCCAAAAGTTATTAAGGTTTTAAAAAAATCAATTTTTAACAGTAATTTGCTAAAGCTATGAGAAAAAGTCAAACCAATCCTGGATGTCTATAGCACATTTTAAAGGGCTTCAAAAGACCTTTCGAATGCATCTAAGAGAGTTGGAATTGATGAAGTTTTACGGAAATGCGAGCAATTTTAAGATTTTCCATGTGTTTTGGACCTCAAACTTCAATGCCCGTTTTACCCCACTTCCCTTTGTCGTAGAGGGCTCATATTTGGCATGAGTTCATCTCATGCATAGACAAACAAACGCTGAAAGTTTCATCCAAATTGGAGCAACTTGATACGACCTCTAGAACAAACCGAGCAGATTCTACAAATACTGCCTCTTAAGCAGCAGTGCGGAAAAATTTATGCTAGTCTCCGCACGCTCTACAGTTGTGCTGCTGGTGCTCCGGTTGGGACTCGCCTAAAACTGTTTAAATCGCTGATCCTCCCCCATTTTCTGTTTGGCGAAATCCTACACGTCAATCCGAGTGCAAGTGCCATGGACAGACTACGGATATCGCTGAACTGCTGTGTCCGGTTTGTATACGGATTAAACCGTTACGACCACGTAAGTCATCTGCAAGCAAATCTCCTGGGATGCCCGCTGGACCACCTCTACGCCCATCGCTCCTGCATCTTCCTACACAAGCTGATCAACACGCACTCTCCACCTGCACTGTTCCAGAAGCTGATACCGTTCCGGGGTCGTCGTTTGGCAAACTTGATTATCCCGCGCAACAACACAGCAACCTACGCTAGTTCACTGTTTGTACGAGGCGTGGTAAACTGGAACATGCTGCCAACGGAGGTAAAGCGATCGAGAACGGAAGCAGGTTTTCATGGGAAGTGTCTCGCGTTTTGGAATAGTTTTTAAGTAAAGTTGTATTACTGCGACAAATACGAAAGTAGCAATCAAAAAGGGGTTCCCTTACGCTACTAATAAATAAACAAACAAACAAAAAATACCTTGTGGGGTAATATGGACATACCTTGTGGGGTAATATGGACACCTTTTGTGGGGTAATTTGGACACATGTTGAAGAATAAGTTTAAAATTTGATTTTTCGAGCATGTTTTTTAACCTTCAACCTGGTTTCAACCTGGCTCACAATATTTCATCAAAGGTTTAAATAATGATTTTGTGATACAACTATATTTCAATAGGAAGATAACAAATTGTTCAGTGTAGTATACATAATTTTATCATTCATTCTGAAATGATTTAAACATTGATTCTGGATTAGGCACAAGTATAGTTTTTAGTGATTAGGATATCGTTTAGATTTATAGAAATCAATCTTTATATAGAACCAATTAACCTGAAACTATCCATTTTTTTTAATTTTACATTCTGTGGCCCTTCAAATTTAAATAATATTGTAAACCAGCATAGAAATTAGAAATGTTAAAGAAATTAATTAAAAGCAATCAACTTTAGAGTCTAGTTGAACGCCAAATGTACAGTAATCAAATTTTCATCAATTCGAATATTGGAATAAATTTATCTAAATTAAAAAAGGGGTTTTGTGAAAGTTCTAATTGTCCACATTCCTTTTTGATTGTTTTGACATTTTAAATCCCTCTAAATTTAACAAAATCCCTTTAAAAATTCAACCAACCATGAAAGTTACTTTTTTTTACCTGACAGGTAGACTTTCAGGTATGTCCAAATTACCCCCAAAGCATGTTCTATCATAAATTGCAATTTTTGATGATAAAAATGGATAAAATGCACAATTTTTATACGTACATATCTCAGGCATCGTCCAAGCAACCCCCTTAAACAAAAATTGACTACTTTTTAGCCAAATAACCCCTGCAAAACCTTATTTACCAAACCTCAAATATTAGAACTTAAGGCGAGGCCAACCGGCCTTTGGAATCTTTTACATATTAAACCAAAACTACTTAACCTATTCCAACTTTTTTGGTTTATCCATACTCCTAGGCCATTACTAGTACTAGCCTTATCACTTAAATTGCCGTTTTCACTTTATATCCGAAGAAAACGTCATTTTTAAAGGGGTGTCCAAATTACCCCCAATGTCCATATTACCCCAAACTCCCCAAATTAAATTATTGTTTTGAGTCGTTATTTATCATATTGCAAAAATCTCGATACTGGAAAATTTTATATCAGCTATGTTTTTACTTCACAAAAAGTCACTCATTGCGAATTATGATTCGTAAACATTTTAAAACAATTATAGTAAACTATATAGTTCTTCAAAATTATGAGGATACTTAATTAGATAACGAATAAATAACGAATAAATAACGAATGAATAACGAATTTAATACATACTTTTCTTTTTAAATTTTGCCACTATTGGCATAGTAAAAAAAAACTCCCAGGTCCCGGGAATTCCCGGGAAATGGCCAAATTCAACTCTCGATTCCCGGGAAATTGAAAATCTCGAGAATCGTCACCCTCTAATTGCAAGTTTCTGCCTTGTAGTCCGAAGGCTTGAATGGGGACAGCATCCAAACCTATTTTTACTCCAAGAAACCTTCCATCCCAGAGTTCGAACTGACGACTTTTGGATTGCGAGTCCAACCGCCGCTAACGATTCCACCGGAGCAGGCTTGGTTTGGTGTGTAGTTTGTCGATTCCCACACCTGGACTGACTTAACGGCCTAACAACAACCAAGGCCGGGACCGGTGTTTTACTTCTCCATCCGAAGGAAGGATGGAGCAGATGGGAATAGAACCCATGATCATTTGGAACACGTACATGCCCGACTACCGTAAATATTTTTAATTGTAACTCGGGACTCTGGCAACTAAATTCAACAAAATTTTGGGAAAATGCACAGAATGGTCAGCTTAACAAATCCCTTGAACCAACATTTCAGAATTAAAAAAATGATCAGAAGCCGAGCAGGATTCTTGAATCTCACATGACTCACGTGCCACGAGTGCACAGTTTGACACCATTATTGCGTGGTTCCGTCCCCAGCAGCCACCACGTATGCAGATTGCAGATTTAGCCAATTTTCACGGTAAATTCCAGGGCCACTGACTGACTGCGGAATGATTATCGTCTTCTCCGGCGCTTTCTACCAACCAACTTTTTTTTCATTCTTTCGCAAATCGAGAATAACGGTTATTCAGGAACTCGCAGAAATGAGCAAAGCCCTCGCCACAAATAAATTCCATTCTACACAGCGCAGGACCTCAGGACCCTGCTGGGGGGAAGTCCCGTGACCAGCTCGGCACAGCAACAAAATGTAACCAGAAATGATTTATCGAAAAATATTACACTCAATTTGCAAATTATGTACTCCTACAACTCAATAGCAGTAAAATACGAGCCCTTTTCTTCCTTCTCCGCGTTGCTTCGAGGCGTTTTTCGAAGAGTCGATCGGTCACCGTGTCCGAGTCCTGCTGGCTCTGTAGATGCTGCCGGTTGGGAGCCCACGGGGCAGAGAGTCAGGGTCTGTCTCTCGCACGTAATGGATCGACCCCTGGGACCGGACAATACTGGCTCCGCGCCGCCGATGCCGGTCCGATATCCCGGTATGGTCATTGATTGGTGGTCACCAATAGTTTATCAATCCTTTTCTCAGCGAACCCATTCTCAGTCTCCTAGACTAGAAGTACCTGGTCGTTTGACTGACTGACTGACCGACTGCGTCCGTCTGGTGTAGGTTCGGCTGGTTGTGGTTTGGAGTAGATCTTAGTGTAAGAAGGTAAACTAGCCCAGATAGCCAGGGCTGTGGCTGTGCGAGGGTGAACTTTTCCGCAGGTATATTAATAGGGCCAGTGTTTATAGCCATTTGATAATTTTGGGACGATGTGTATTTTAAGCAAAGAGAACATTCATTGAAGGTGCTGTAACTGGAAAAGACCTTCAGGGAGAGTTAGCTGAGAAAAGTTATTTGATTTTGATTGGGAAAGGTGATGAAAGGAAAATTACATTGTTGAAATTTTAGTTTAGAAGTTTTGTATGGCGATGACCATACATTCTATGACTAATATAAATATTACATGTAAGTACTAAATTGAATGACAGAACAAGTTAAGGGTTGCCTTGCGTTCTTCAAGATGCATTAAAATTTTTAAGAAAAGAGTTACAAAATGATTTTTAAGCGTTCTTGTTTTACGGTCATAGAGAATGAAGAGAAAATCCAATTTTCATATATTTTATTTTTTTGTACAGACTGTAAAAAAGAGTCCACGTGCTGTGTGGATGGCCCTTTTGCAAAACGGTTTGTAATTATTTGAAATGTGTAACTAGGGAACGGATTTGTTGATCCGTTAAGATCTTTGGCAAAAAGTACCCAGTTTCGTATAACCTCAATTTTTGTTGTTGTTTTAAAAATGTGTTAATGCTAAAAGATGGTTATGTCATTACATGACCAAAATGACAAAGAACATTCCCGCAAATTTCAACGTAATACCTACACGCAAAAAAGTCCGTTCGCGTAAACGTGAACAACGTACCATGAAAATGGAAACAAAGCAAATTTTATGATAAGATTTTGCACCGTGAACAAATGCATGTTTGCAATCGATTTTCATGAACGTTTGTTCACGAAAAACCGTAACACCTGGTCTGGTTACGTTTTTCCTATTCCCGTTATCATAAACTTCGTTCATGGTATTAGGAAACAAATCATACATTTGTTCACGCTATTGCAAACAAAAAAACGTTACTTAATCCACCTTTAGGTGGTTGGTGCCTTCCTCACATTCATAAAGTCAATACATTCAGTAAAAATAGCAACATTCCCTTAACATGTTTAACAAATCAACTTCATTACTCATTTCTTTTGATAGGGTTCGCAGACCTTCAATATTTCTGGCTCATCGGCAAGGTCTGATAAAAAACCTTTTAAACGATAGTACGCATGGAAGATTCAGACAATATTTCTATCACAATATCTGAGATCCGGCCTCCAAAAAGTGTATAAATAACACTTAAGTGCTAATAACTTTTGATAGGGTTGTCAGATCCTTGATGTTTTAGGTTTATTTGAAAGGTCTTTCGATTATCTAACTAACGATAGGTCGCATGATGGACCTGGAAATTATTTTTATTGAAATATCTGAGATCCGGCCTTCAAAAAGTGTATAAATAACACTTAAGTGCTAATAACTTTTGATAGGCTTGTCAGATCCTTGATGTTTTAGGCTCATTTGAAAGGTCTTTCGATTATCTAACTAACGACAGGTCGCATGATGGACCTGGAAATTATTTTTATTGAAATATCTGAGATCCGGCTTCCAAAAAGTGTATAAATAACACTTAAGTGCCAATATCTTTTGATAGGGTTGTCAGATCCTTGATGTTTTAGGCTCATTTAAAAGGTCTTTCGATTATCTAACTAACGATGGGTCGCATAATGGACCCGGACATCATTTTCATTGAAATATCTTAGATCCGGCCTCCAAAAAGTGTATAAATAACACTTAAGTGCTAATAACTTTTGATAGGGTTGTCAGATCTTCAATGTTTTGGGCTCATTGGAAAGGTCTTTTTAATACCTTTCTGAAAATGTATAACATGATAAGGTTTCTTGCAAAAACCACCCTTTTTACAATCTTCCGGACTTTAGTCAAAATCGTTTTTTTAGCATAACTTTTGAAGTACTTTACTAAACTTCATAATTTTTAATAGGGACTTATGGGACCCCAAGACAAATCGAATGAGACCAAAACGGTCCAAATCGGTTAAGCCAGTGCTGAGATAATCGAGTGCATATTTTTTGGTGCACAGACCCACATCCCTACACACACACACACACACACACAGACATTTGCTCAGAATTTGATTCTGAGTCGATATGTATACGTGAAGGTGGGTCTAGGAGGTCAAATTAAGAAGTTCGTTTTTCGAGTGATTTTATAGCCTTTCCTCAGTAAAGTGAGGAAGGCAAAACATGAATTTGTGGGCGTAGCCACAGCTTTGAAACAGAGACGAAGAACATTCAAATGTAGTGCAATATTTTAAACTCACCCTTTACTAATATTGTTCAAACTCGACACATTTCTCTTCATCAGAACATTCCCGGGAGGTCGTGAGCATTCTAGGTTTTTTGCCTTCCTCACTGAGGTAAGGCTATAATCCTGCTCTAAAAATGAACTTTGTATAAAAACGTCGTAGACCCACCTTCATGTATACATATCGACTCAGAATCGAAAACTGAACAAATGTCTGTGTGTATGTGTGTGTGTATGTGTGTGTATGTGTGTGTGTATGTGTGTGTATGTATGTATGTGACCAACAAACTAGCTCATGTTTCTCGGCACTGGTTGAACCGATTTGACCCGAACCTGTTGCATTAGACTTGGTTCAGGGTCCCATAGATCGAGTTTTATACAGATTGAAGTTTCGATAAGTTGTTCAAAAGTTATGTATAAAAATGTGTTTTCACATATATCCGGATCTCACTTAAATGTATGTAAACTATGTCCGGGTCCATCATCCGACCCATCGTTGGTTAGGTTATCAAAAGACCTTTCAAACGAGTCTAAAACATTGAAGATCTGGCAAACCTGTCTCGAGATATGGCCCTTTAACTGATATTGATGGACTTTTTGGAAGCTGGATCTCACTTAAATGTATGTAAACTATGTCCGGATCCACCATCTGACCCATCGTTGGTTAGGTTATCAAAAGACCTTTCCAACGAGTCTAAAACATTGAAGATCTGGCAACCCTGTCTCGAGATATGGCCCTTTAACTGATATTGATGGACTTTTTGGAAGCCGGATCTCACTTAAATGTATGTAATGAGTGAGGAAGGCTCCAACCACATAGGTGGATTAAGTTAGTTTTAGTCTTAAAATCAAATTATCTACAAAATCATTTAAAAATCTAAAGGCAAGAAAATAAAAAAAAAATATTACCAAAAAATAACTAGTCAGTAAGCAGCGTTGGTGGTGTAATAGACTTGATTGCATTTCACTCCATTGGCTTGGATTTGAAATTCTGATCATGTCGTAATAAACATTTGATTCGAATTCAATTTCAAAAAAAGGAAACATCTATACAATTTTCTAATTGATGTAGAAAGATAAACAAAAACCGAGCAATTCTCTACGAATAGGCTATTTTTATTTTTGTTTGTATTTTTTGATTTGGCTCAAACTTTTTGGGAGCCTTCCCTACGACCAAAGAAGCCATTTTGTGTCATTGGTTCACCCATACAACTCTCCATACAAATTTGGCAGCTGTTCATACGAAAAAAGTACGTGAATACTCGAAAATCTGTAACTTTTGAAGGAATATTTTGATCATATTATATATATTGATTTATTTTTTGAATTTTTTAATGTTTTAGTAGACAAAATCCCACAACTTTTGAGCCATAGAAAAATATGGAGATAAAATTTTCCGCCGAGAAAAGATTTTTTGAAAAATATGTGTTTAAAAAAAAAGAAATTGTACTGAAAAACAATTATTGACTGCAGTTTTTAATGGAAAATCAAATTTGCAATCGAAAAGTACTTCAGAGATTTTTGAAAAAGTGCACCGTTTTCAAGATATTGCCTCTTCTAGTTTTATTTCAATTGCAAAAATCCCGCTTTTCAGGGAACAGTCGTGGCTTGAATGGTTACAATGTTCGCTTTGTAAGCGAATGGTCCTGGGTTCGATTCCCATCTGCACCCAACGAGAACGTTCTGGACTCATTGAATTGGAATTGATGAAAAACATGAATGTTCACGGCGGCGTTCCATCCCCTGCCCTTTGGATTGGCAAGCAATGCTGATATAGTTGAATCCAAGAAACGGACGAGAATAAAGTTGAATGCAAGTTGAATATCAGAACTATACAAGAATGCATTGGATTGCATGCAGGCAGGCGCATTTGAAATGAACCTACATTACCTCGCTAAAAATAGCCAGGGCGACACAGAATTCATCCAATAAGAGATGAGAAGATTTGAAAAGCATTCCTATTAGAAATGAGAACACACGAAGAATTCGAACAACAATGCAAACGGTCGTAGCCGCTCGCCTAGGGTGGCTCCTTAGACAATTCACCTTCCCAAAAAACCGTCCAACTCCAAGCGAAACTTACTTGGGGACACCGTGGTGATTTGCTCTTGACCCTTTAAACAAGTGGAGCATCAACACTTCGCGTCTTCCAAATCCCTTTCCTTGTCCCTGGTGCGCGGAGGAGATGGGAGCGGCCGGCAATGGACGGGCTGTCATGGTGTTGAGAAATCTGGTTCAGGTGGAGTTGGTTCTATTCCCAATTATCAATTCCTAGGCAACCTGGGCTTAGACAATCATCACATCACATGGAAAAATCCAGTCTGCAATCCGCTAAATTCACCGTCTCCTAGCGTAGCGAATTGCAAAAATCCCGCTTTTCGATTTAAAAAATAGTATCAATTCCTGAAAAATTTCCAAAAAATTGACCGAGAAACATTGCAGATTGGGCCTCTGGTTGCTGAAATACAGCGAATAAAACAAAAAGAAACAAGAAAGTTGAAGTTTTTTAAGTCTCATCCAAACATTTTTTATTTAACTTTAGAACAATAGAACACTTTCCCATTTGTAAATACATTCACGAAATCAAGAACCTCACCTGTTCGCAAAGAAAGTAAAGTGCAACACCCTGCTACTAAAAGACAACAGTTAAGATTGTCACCATTTCCAAAAAGAACCTGTTGTTCTTTTTGTACTCAACCTCAAAATAAACTTAACGATCTCCGATAAAAACTTCAAAAGTGTTACAAATCTCACCATGCAGCAACTCCCGGACCACTTAACCTGGCCAAGTCTGCGAGCGCACGCTCTTGGTGATCGATCAATACCTGGGGAAAAGTAGTGCACAACCTAATTCAATCTAAACACACATACACACAAACACATATCACATATTTCTTATGGCCGTTGAACTAGCGCCATCCGCGTGAGGCTCACCTGGTTATGATATTCAATAGATTGTTGCTCCGTGCTACAGACACCACGGCACACAGCAGCAGAGGACATCTCTTCCTATATGCCGTAAAGCGCGCCCGAGAGATGATCCCGATATCATCGCAAAACCGCGTGCGCGCGCGCTGGAATGTCGTCTTGAGTTCCGCGGCCCGATTCAATCAATGTTGGCCCCCCGAAAATCTCTCTCCCGTTCGAAGCCCACTGGAGTTGGTATAATGTGGTATAATTAACAGCGCAGAAACCAACAACTCATTCCCGGTTTTTGGTGGTCACTTTGGTTCGGCCTTTTGCTGGATTTGTGGATTTTAACCAATTGGTTGGGTTGTTCTCTGCCGAATCAGGGAAAATATTTAAATAAACTTTAACCAGTCCTTCGTTTACAATCGTTGCACACCGGAAGGCACACCTATGGTTCTATTTCTTAAATTCACTTTATTAATATGTAGGGCGTCCAGTTTTCCCGGGAAACGAGAAAAATATTTTTAAGAATCCCGGGAATTCCGGGATACCTACTTTTTAAAAAGTAAAATAATCCATGTTTTCATTCTATGTGTTATGTTTTTCGAGTCTAGAATGATGTAATTTGCTCAATACTATTAAAAGGTGATAATCTAAACTTCAACCTTAACAAGAACAGCAGATTTGATAGTTTAAAATTACTTAAGACATTGGTTTTTGTTATTTGTTCAATAACTACATATAAATATGATACGTTTTAGGGGACATAAAATGCCAACTTTTCAGAAATTTCCAGGTTGTGCAAAAAATCATTGACCGAGTTATGAATTTTTGAATCAATACCGATTTTTTTCAAAAAGTCTAAATATTGGTTGCAAAAAATTTACAACTTCATTTTTCGATGTAAAATCAAATTTGCAATCAAAAAGTACTTCAGTGAAATTTTCAAAAAGTGCACTGTTTTCAAGTTATAGCCATTTTTAGGTAACTTTTTGGAAAATAGTCGCAGTTTTCATTTTTTTTAAATTAGTGCACATGTTTGCCCACTTTTGAAAAAAAAAATTTTCAAAAGCTGAGAGAATTTTCTATATTTTGCTTTTTTGAACTTTGTTGATACGACCTTTAGTTGCTGAGATATTGCCATGCAAAGGCTTTAAAAGCAGGAAAATTTATGTTTTCTAAGTCTCATCCAAACAAACCACCATTTTCTAACATCGATATCTCAGCAACTAATGGTCCGATTTACAATGTTAAAATATGAAACATTCGTGGATTTTCCCCATCTTTTCGAAAACAATATTTTCAAAATTTTCAAATCAAGACTAACATTTCAAAAGGGTCAAACTTTCAATATTACTTCCTTTTGAAATGTTAGTCTTGATTTAAAAAATTTTAAAGTATTGTTTTCGAAAAGATCGGAAAATTTCACGAATGTTTCATATTTTAACATTGTAAATCGGACCATTAGTTGCTGAGACATCGACGATAGAAAATGGTGGGTTGTTTGGGTGAGACTTAGAAAACATCAATTTTTCTGCTTTTAAAGCCTTTGCATGGCAATATCTCAGCAACTAAAGGTCGTATCAACAAAGTTCAAAAAAGCAAAATATAGAGAATTTTCTCAGCTTTTCAAAAATATTTTTTTCAAGGGTGGGCAAACATGTGCACTTATTTAAAAAAAATTGGAAAACTGCGACTATTTTCCAAAAAGTTACCTAAGAATGGCTTTAACTTGAAAATGGTGCACTTTATCAAAAATTCACTTAAGTACTTTTTGATTGCAAATTTGATTTTACATCGAAAAATGAAGTTGGATTTTTTTTGCGACCAACATTTTGACTTTTTGAAAAAATCAGTATTGATTCAAAAATTCAGAACTCGGTCAAAGATCTTTTGCACAACCTAAAAATTTCTGAAAAGTAGGCATTTTATGTCCCCTGGAACATATCAAAAAATAAAAAAAAATAAAAATAGTGTTTTTTTGCAAATCAAGTTTAAGTGACAAAAAGTTAAATTAATAATCACCAAATTTTTGTTTTTACCGTGTATCTTTTTTTTTTCAGTGTAGTCCTTATGCATACCTACAACTTTGCCGAAGACACCAAGTCGATCAAAAAATTCCTTCAAAAGATACAGATTTGTTCATTAAAAATAATTTAAAAGATATTAGTTAGTTCTAAACTATGAAGTGAGATTTATCTTTTTGTAGACCTTTGCAAAAGTAAAGCTTGATTTTTAAATTTTGATTTTTTTTATTCAAAAACATTGTTTCCAGTGGTGTTTTTCTTTCATGAAGGATTTTTTAAAGAAATAAAAACGAAAAGAAAGTGAAAATTAACACCTAAAACGGTACATTTCATCAAAACAAAATTGTACAGTACCTTTCGATTGCAAATCAAATTTTGCTTAAAAAATAATTTTGAAAAAGTATAGAACCACTCAACATCAGATCAATTCCGGATTTGAATGATCTTCAAAAATATCAATAACAACAACTAAAATCAATGGACTGCTTTTTTCCCCAGCGAAGCGCTCTTATTGTTATGCGATGTTCCAATAATCGATGCGGGCTGTGGACCTTTCTTCGACGGCCCCGTGGTCAGATCATGTTTTATGCGCTTTCACACGAGATTGGCAGCTTTGCCCAATGGCCAAAATGTCTTCAGTGAGTGAATGTGTTTGTGTATGTGTTCGTGTTGTGTACTCGAAATGGTGACCGTTTACCGGTTGATGGACGCCGTTTTGACGCGGAAATGACCGCTTCGTCGAAGAAAGCATCACTCATTGGAGAGGCATTGGGCGAGAACCGTTTTACGACAATTGCTGAACAAGTTTTGTTGCAGGAAGTGGATGCACTCCTCGCGTGCTGCAATTTGCATCAATGGGTGACGAGGGCGCAAAAGGGTCTCGAAAGGGTCGTTCCGATCATTGTGCGATAATAAAGCGCGAAATGTGCCCCCTTAACTCAGGACCCGCCAACTCCGACGATGAACCGTTTTCTTCGACAGGCCATTAAACGGCGTATGGTTGATACTTGGTTGAGCTACGGCCGCGGAATGGATAACTAAATTGGACTTTTTTTTCCCGCTAAACTATTGCGCACTGAACAGCTTCAGCTATTGCCGGCCGGCCGACTGGCATTAGAAGAAGATATTATATCAATAAAAGAGCATAAAATGGGCGTCGGTGGGGGTTTCGTTTTGGCGGAAAGTGTGGCCTTTCATGTCTGGCTGCTGGCCGAGTCGAGGGTGCCAGGCGGTAGGCCTTTGGCCAATGGATCACCCCGAAAGGGTTGTGGCACAGAACAAAAGTAATCGTTTCTTTACACCAAGGAAAAAAGGAACTAATGTGAAAACAATTGGATTTTTGCATGCAGCTAAGCCTACCTCAATAGCCGTTAGCGGTTGATTAAAGTTTGAGGTGAGAAACGTTTTATGCATTATAATAACATTCAGCTCACTTTTCTTCTTATGATATATAGATGTAAAGATAATTCAAAATGTAAAAAAAAATCAAATTTGGCAATGGCATTCCCTCTCTATCACTCCTTCCCTTTTCATCGACTTGCGCTCTCACCGCTGAGTCTCTCAATATCTCCGAAAACTGCAATGAAAGAACGCGACATGGCGATTAGGAACCGACCACGCATGACGTCCCGTTAAACTGCGTTTGCGAAATTTGGTTTGTGGCGGCTTTTGTGGTTAAACGCTGTTGCGGTAGCATGATCGTAGAAGCGGGAATGAGAGAGAAAAGGAAAATGTCAATCGCGAGTGTGTAAACACGAAAACGTGTCCCGCTATGTTCGGCGCTGAGAGTTTCAATAAGGAGAGAAGAGCAGTTGTATTTGAGGCATGAATATTTAGGCGGGATAATTGTAGTTGCTGAGAGCTGATATTTTGATATTTTAACAACCCTGAGTGGAATGAATTGAAACCATGAAATTTGAACACTTTGACCTGGTTCCTATTTTCATGAACGTGTATGACCTCTGAACTACTCTAAAGTGATTTAGAATTTTCTAATCCAAGATGGCGGCGAAAATGGTGGTAATGAAGTTTTGAAAAAATCTTGATTTTTTTATTGATCCTATAATAGTAGTTTATGCAACAGGTTTCAAAAAGAGGATTTTCAGCATGAGTCGTACATTTATCCAACGAGGTTCAGCGAGTTGGATAATTACGACGAGTGATGAAAAACAAGTTTTGCAACGAGTTTCATACAACGTTTTTTGCCATTCGAAAACACACCCTTTGAGCAGAATTATAGGACAAATCTGGAGTTTTTTTTGAAAAGGTCCTATAAACAAAATTTTCATTTTTTGCTTTTTGGGTGTTTTTGAATACCCCTGACTCAAGGCGGTTCTAAAAACACCCAAAAAGCAAAAATTTGAAAATTTGTTTATAGGACCTTTTCAAAAAAAACTCCAGAAATGTCCATGCATTGAATCAATGAATCGTTTAAATGATTATTTTTTTTTTGAAAAGTATAACATTTCCAAACAAATGCTGAAAAGTTCAACTTTTCAGCATCCATTTCAGTGCTGAAAAGTAGAAGTGAGTAGAAGTAGAAGTGAAAAGGGTTACTTTTTAATTCTGTTATTTTTGGAACAGAAAAGTAGGCTGTTTCGTCGTTTAAGAATGACAGGAAAAGTAAGTAGTTTTACGAAGAAATTGCAAAAAAAAATGTAAACACTGAGTGTAACCCGCTAACTCCGATGGACATTGACATAAGGTGTGAGAGAAATACACTCAATGTTAACATTTGTTATAGGACCTAATAAAAAAGTCTAGATATGCGTTTTGTAATTAACTAGACAATACACTATTAAAATTTGACTTAAATGGGGTCTTCCGGGTCAACGTAGATTCGAAAAGTACATCAAATTTCCCTTAAAATGACATGTTCCAAAAAAAATTTACCGTTGAGTAACGGAAAATGGCAAAGTTTAAAAAAAATGTGTTTTTTTCGATGATAAAAACGTTTTTTCGGAATTCTGAGTACGCTATCAAATCGGGCGTCCAATTTTAGATAATAGTCCCTTTAACACTAAATTTCTATCTCATCACCGTTTCAGGCTGCAAATTATTGAAAACCATGTCTTTTTTCGCATGTTCAAAAATGGAAGGGGTCGTACCGCGCCTCCGTCACGAAATATCAAAAAACGGACCTCGGATTCGTGATCAGGGACAAAAGTTACTCCTTAGGACAAAGTTTCACGCAAATCGAGGAGGGATCGGGGCAACTGCTAAGTGAGTTGGCGGAGAATTACCCAATTCTGTTCGCTCTTTGATTTGTGTGTAACAAGTTTAATCTTATTTTTAATCAATAATCAAAATACTAAAAATCAATCATTTGATAATCAACAGAAATTTTGTTTTTTTTTGTAGCGATGATAAAATAAACTTAAAAGGTGAATCCAATGACTTGTTCAAGATGGGATGGGCAAATTATATAAAAACAAACAAAATTGCCACTTGTTTTACGTTTTTTCCCATCTGTGGTTATAAAATGCAAAATTTCTAAAAATTTGTAAAGTGCCTCAATTGAATAAAAATGCAATGATAAACGATAACGTTTTCAATAGTTTACAATCGATTTCACATTTAAATTGCTATCTGTTTTTCTGGGACAATTTTGAAGGTATAAAATAAAATTTGCATTGTTCAAAATACAATTTTGATGGAATTAGTTTTATTTGAAATTCAATTAAATGATTTTTAACGTATTGAGCATCAGTATACAAAAATGCAACTTTGAGGCAACAATGATTTCGAAGTGAAATTTGGCGTTATGTTTAAATAAATACGAAAACATCATTATTCCGTGGTACTACAATTTTGCTGAGTATGATCATAACTTATTTTTCATGCCTGATAGATAATATTGATTCATGTTTTACGCATGAATATTGCTTCAATTTACGCATGAAAACTATTTTAATCAAGATCGCACCGCATTTTTTGTGTAGTGATATTAAGTTTATTATATCTTTTTATTTTTAATCCAGGGAAATATAAAAAAACTCAGAATTTCATATTTAAAATTTTGAACGGAGCATTGTTTTGACACAATTTCCATCGACAGAATTAGGCCCACTGGAATAATTTTGAAGTTTTTATGAATATTGGGGGTGGTACAACCCGATGTTTTGAACTGTTGGACGTTTATTCTTAGTCTTTGTTTAAGAATTAAAAATATTAGTGTTGAAATATTTCATCTCATGAAAACTTAAACATTTCATAATTCTTTGCTTGATTTTTTTTCTGAATCTTATTTGTCTGTACACAGCAAAAAATCCGATGGTAAAATCGCATGCAAAAGCAGGCACATCACCTTTGTGAGAAAAAGCATGTAATATTGTATGAGAAAACGTGTACACAAAAAGCATGTACCGAGGAAAAAAAAACATATCTGCTCACCCCAAAACTAACATCAATTCGGCTAGAGTCATATTCAGATTACCAAGTCCGCGCCCCAACCCACTCGGCTATTGCGCCACTATAATAATAGTTGGATCTTCACCGATGTACCTGTAGGTTTCCCATACATCGTATGCAGTTAACACAGTATACGACGTACGAAAAACCTACTGTTACATTGGCATTGATCCTACTATTTTCATAGCGGCGAGATAGCCGAGTGGGTTGAGGCGCGGACTTGGTAATCTGAATATGACTCTCGCCGGATTGATGTTATGTTTGGGGTGAGCAGACCTGATTTTTTTTCTTCGGTACATGCTTTTTGTGTACACGTTTTCTCATACCATATTACATGCTTTTTCTCACAAAGGTGATGTGCATGCTTTTGCATGCGATTTTACACAGAAATTTTTTGCTGTGTATGTAAACAATGTCCAACAATCCATCATCCGACCTTTTGTTGGATAGGTAATCGAGGGACCTTTCAAACTAGTCTAAAATTGTGTATGTTTCAGAAACTTTTCTGCGCCTGTAAAAACTATAAATACACTTTTTAAAAAAGTTGCTCTAGATGAAGTATTTCGGTAAACCCCGCAAAATATTGGGAAAAAGCCCTTCATTCATGGTGCCAAATATCAAACTTGCCATTTTTTTTATCTTTATTTGTTCTACGAAACACTAAGTTAAAATTGCCACAATATTGATACGTCCTTTTCTCGCATTTGTCCAGATTCTGGCGTTTGAAGCTCAATTGGATTAAAAATCTATTTTAAATTTGAATTTCACAGGCACTAGATTTTAGCAAACGTCACTTCCACTCAATGACTCATGCGCAGAATGCCACCACGGCAAAAAAACTACTTCCCCGACTTACCTTTTGAGTAAACCAGTTTGATTGGCTGCCTACTTGAGTTACGGCCAATTGACGGGATCCAGCACACAGAAGTTCCTGTGTTTGTGTGTTCTACAACACGGCGGTCACTAATTTGCCACGCGCGCGCGCGGCCCACCGGTCACCGGAATTTGTATACAACACCACCAAAATCACCCACGCACTCTGCTCGCACTCTTCACCGCCTAGTGGTAGAACTATCCAGCGCTTAACTGGGTGGTCATTGTGGTCAATATTGGAATGTGTCTATGAGTTCATACCCAAAATTGATTGTGACCCGGCAGACAGCCGACGGCGCCCCCTCGACGGGACACGTTTTGCACACACGCGAGGGTGTCGAGATTCTGCGGAGAACCACAGAATTTTGGTTGGATACATTTACACAAGTTCATTACTCATTTATCTGGTTCTATTCAGTATTAAATTTGTTGTAAACTGCTTTTGGTATTTGTCTGTTTGTGAAGTTAGTTCAGTGAATTGTTGTTTTGTATTAATTTCTTTTGAACTTATTATTTCCAAACAAACTAGTTTAAACAATTTATCTAAATGAAATCAAGTTTTGAACAAGAAATAAATTTGAATTGGTCAGTTTTTGCCATAATCGAAAGTTGATTTAAGGTGGCTTTTGGAAGCTCTTCTGAAGTTCCATTCCATTTGTTTTGCAAACACAGTCCAGACTCGATTATCCGAAGCCTCAATTATCCAAAGCTTTGATTATCCGAAGTATCATTTAATTTCTTACTTTCAACTTCAAATCCTGCAAAAAAAAAGGAATATTTTAAAACGAATCCAAACTACTAAATATGATAATTGACGCAGGAAATGCATCTTGAATGGTGTGATGTTTATAAGACTTGTATTCCCATAGTAATTTTAAAAATATTTTGTTTGAATCACGATTTTTTTTAAGGTGGAGGTGCGATATAGATTTTGAAAATAAAAAAAACACAGGTAGATAAATAAAATTGTCAATTTGAAATAATTTTTCACAGCTAGGGTTGGCAAGTCAAACCGTTTGCTAGCGTAAAGTGTTGGGAGATTTGCAAAGTCAATTTCGATTTTTTTTCACACCATCGTCACCATAGCCGCCACTACACCAGCCACAGTCGCTTGGTATAAAGTTGTACGAGTTTTTTTTTTATAATGTTGTTGTTGTTGTTATTATTTCTGCTGGCCTGTACATAGTTGGGTCTTGTTGATGTTTTGAGCTTTCGGTCTGTTATTTTCACTGTTTAACACTTGGTTCCGTTTTTTTACACTCCCTGAGCAGCTCCCTGAGACACTGTCACAAGCCGTTACGGAGCAATGAGTCTGCCATCTGGTCGAAATTCAATTGTGCCGAGCCAGGGGGCGCCACCCGTTTTGAAACAGGTGGTCGATTTAATGAGGTGGTGGAAAATTGCTGATTAAATTATGGCAGCAATATGAAGGGGGAAGTGCAGTGCAGTGTGCAGAGAGCTTATGTAAAGGATGCAGTGATTCAGGCGAGAGCACAACGGCTGTGCACTTGACTTTCACACAATTATGTTGTTGGCGTTGGGCGATTGGTATAATTTAATTGATTAAGTGATTTTGGAAACCATTAATGGAAGGGTAATAGCGTTGCAAACGGTATCAATATGCTACAAATGGAAATTGTTGCATAATCTGATTAAAGCTCAAACAGTGTGTTTTCAAATAAATATGTATTTTGTATCGATGCAATAATGATACTAACAGGTTTCAAGTATGAAATCTGCTTAATTTCCCCGTTAAACAACGGAAAATTTCAGCACACAACGAAGTAGATCATTACAATGTGAATTGTAAACAATTATTTAAAAAAATGACATCAAATCAAATGCAATAAATATTAATGTCACTGCATTAAAATGTCACATGTGATATGAACATTTTCATTAAACAATTAAATGTTCACTTACAAAGCAAAAAAACAGAAAGAAAAATCGCATGCAAAGGCATCACCTTTGTAAGAAAAGTCACTTAACGGTGCATATCAACCAGAGCTTTTGCACCCAGATTTTTGTTACAGACATTTAAGTATCTTCAAAACTACCGGAACTATCGATAAAGTGTTCTATTCATCCCCTTAGTTAATACTTACAAAAAGATCTACAACAATTAAAATCAAATTATTTCAGGATTGGGTCCGTAAGTTCAACAATTTTAGAATAAGAAGACAACAACTTCCTTGGTTGTTGTTTGTGTACCCTTAATATTACGAACTGCATGTAAAGTTTTTCTACACACAAACAAAAAAGTTGCAACCGACGGGATTCGAACCCAACATTCTCAAAGCGGACTAACGCTTTTGTCAACTCGGCTATCAAACCGATGAAGAGTGGGTAGGATAAACCCCAAGTAGCATTTGGCAACATTCTAAATTTGATTAAGTCCAGTTTTTTTTGTTATAATACGGGAACTTATGTATGACATTTCGGCAACAAAACAATCTAATGATACAAACGCTTTAAATTGCCAACAATCTTTTTTGGAAACATATAAAAAACTAATTCGTTACGTTGTTGCAACATTAGACTTAGTCATGTTTTGTGCTGAGAACAATATTGAAATGGCAGTTCTTAGATACTGTTCAACCCAACCATTCATTTATTCATCAAATCTTCTGTAGCTCAGTGGTAAAGGCTTTGAATGGGAATCTGTAGGTATTGGGCCAGAATCCAGACGGTGGCACCTTAATTTTTTGGTTTTGTTCAACATAAACGGCAACATTATGGCAACATGATGGCAACAAAACAAACTACTTTACCGACATTTTTTGCAACCAAATTTTGTTTCTGCAATGTCGTTGCAACTAGAATGAATACAAGCTGTGAAATGTTGTCAACATACCATTTCGTGCGCTTTTTATGTCATCAGAAGTGTTGTAAGAATGTTGCCATAGCAACTTTTGATTGTTACGAAATAGTTGCAATCAAGGATACGCAATACAAAATGTTGCTTGGGACGCTAATATAAGCTTGACAATTCGTTCAAGTTGGTTTCCCACACTGATGAGCCACATATTTCTATTTACATAAAATTTAAGAAAATAATGCAGCATATATGTTATACCAGGGGTGACCAAAGTAAGGCCCGCGGGCCAAACGTCATTTTTTGTGGCCCGCGGACCCATTTTGGATGATCATGTAAAATGGCCCTTTTACGCATCTTTAAGGTTAAGCCGTTGATCATTTTCAAAGAAAATTCATCATCACTCATTTTACTCTGTATTGAATTCAATTTTACGAATTTCTGCACCGAAATGAATCAGCATGTGCCGGTTGTTGCCTTCTTGAAGCCACTGAAGGAACTTTTGATCTAAATCAAATGTGTTTCAAAATTTATACAATGTTGTGCTACAATCACTGACGTCCTAGTTGGCAATCATTGATTAATGACGATTTCCATAACTTTGCAAGGATAATCGTTACCAAAAGGAATCAGCATGTGTAGGGCACTATTCTAAACATCTAGGAATTACGGCAAAATATTGATAGGGACGCAACATTTATATCTTTGAACGAACACGTTAAGTGATTTTATAATTCCTGGAAATTAAGGTTAAGTTTATGCCTATTTTAACACGTTTCGTAACAGGTTTAAATGTGGTTAAAAAGATTAAATTATGTCAAAATTTTCATCAAATATTTATTGAAATTTTATTAAAAGTGGAGGAATCATTTTCGAAAAATCTTTAAGCAAATATTTATAATTAAGATTGCACAAAATTTAAAAAAATAAATTACACACATTTACAAAGTTTGTGTCACCCCTTATTAAACATATTTATAAATTAAATATAAAAAAATCAATTTAATTTCAACAATCGTGATTTCACAAACATAACGAAAGTTGCAATAAAAATCAGATGAATAATGTTTATGTTGGTTTGTTTTTTTATTTTCTGATTTTTATAAAAAAAGCCAATTGATTGAAACTGTTTATTTTTTTTTGTTTTCTAATATTTTGTTTTTAGTTTCATAGATTTAAATAAAAAAAAAAAATTATCATATGGCCCGCAGGCTCATTTGAGCTTCAAATTTGGCCCGCCATTCAAAAACTTTGAGCACCCCTGCTAGGAGGTCAAATTAAAAAGTTCAGTTTCCGAGTGATTTTAAAGCCTTTCTTCAGTGAGGAAGGCAAAAACAGGCAAATAACTGAAATAATAGTGTTGCAAAATTGCAAAAATTATAACCAAAATATAGGTAAAACATACCTCAAAACTGTTTCAGCAGTGCTACCGGCAAGAAATAACAAATTACCTTAAGGTGAATCGAGCCACCAGTTCTTGGACAAGTTCTGTTCAACTTAAATCCTTTAATGAAAAAAAAAAAAAAAAAAACAGAATTTTGTAAGTTACTGTATTTTCCCTAAAGCTGCGTTTAAAAACTCGAGTTGTGGTGTGTTTGTTTTTGCAACAATAATTCTTAGAAAACTCCTATTTAACTGAACCTATATTTGAACTCGACAGATTGCTTTCTATCGTTATATTTATTTTTTGCATCACACATAACTTGCCTCTGTTACGGCATTTTCCTTACAACTGCTTTTAAAAACTCGAATCGTGGCGAAACGGGAAGGCGCTGCTTCCCCGTTTCACCTCAACATAAAAAACAACATCTAATATCGAGAATAGATCTTCTTATTTGAGCCAGCAAGCCAGCAAGTTCTATGCAAGAATGTTCCATGATGAACACACGTTTTACATATAAAAAAAAAACATCATAAAAATAGGCGAAAACCACGTATTTTGCCAGATTAAAGCCAGATAATATCCTGTTCAGAAACGGATTTGAGTATCGTATAGAAATTTCGACTTACTTTGATTTTTTTTAATCTTCTTGATTTTTTTTTAATAAATTAGGGGAAATTCTCGTATGTTTGGCAGGTTAAGCACTCGCTCCTAACTCCATCCGATTTGCTGATTTTCACTATTTAAACAATTTTTTTTTGCAAAACTTTTGATAGAAACTTTGTTATTACGCTTGATCAAGCGTCAGAAGTTAATGAAATACAACCGAAATACTTCGTTTCATATCACATTACTTTTTCCTGCTCATTTCTTTGGTCAAGGTCACTTCAACGTCCCTGCCCTCTTCACTTGAACCACGCACTTTTCTTGTTTGGCCAAACTGTCCCCTAACTTCTCGCGGTGTGCAAAACAAAAAAAAACAAACTAAACTCACGCTTGACGAATTTCGCAGAACAACAAAACACTAACTTGCGGCCAACAACAACACCGGCCAAGGTGCTTGCGCCCTATTTGTTATGTTTTCCTCTACTGTTCTGCCGCCGACTCGGCATGTCGGCGTGTCTGTGTGTTTGTGTGAGTGTGTCTGTGGGTAAGGAAAACCTTCCCAAAACAAAAACTTAAAATGTGCGATCGAATGCGAAATACAAGCCGAACCGCGACAACAAAACACGACACTCTACGCTGAAAATAACGAGAAAAAATAACAAACTATTGTCGCCGGAGTCGTTTTTGGAGAGAGAGAGAGAGAGAGAGAGACACACACTCAAATTGACAGTCCATGTGTAAGAGAGAGAGAGCGAGTGCATGGAAAATTCAAAAAACCGCAAATGCAGAAAAAATCACACACAAACAAGTCGCGAAAATGTGCGCACTTGGCGCGCGCGAAATTTGCTTTTCGTCGTCAGCAAAAACAAAAAAATGCAACTCTGTACCGAAACAAGCTCGAAACTCGCGAACGACCGAAACGAAACGATCAACCAAACAAACGAACCAACGAAGGAGGAGGAAAACAGTTTTGCGACCGGCGCGATCGTGCGACAGAATGAAACTGAGAGCGATCGACGGTGCGCTCGGCTGGAAAAGCCCCCGACGACGATCGACTGGCGGCGTGGCCAGTCGGCGAGCCGAACGAACGAGGTTCGTTGTCTGTGGTGACCGGCTGATCGCGAATCTTTTTTTTTGTTTGACGGTGTGTCGGATTGGGGTTTGCGGTACAAAAAAGCATAGTTTTATGTTTTTTTTTTAATTTGAAATAGTTTATTGATATTTAAAAAAAAAATTCAAGTCATTCAAAATTTATTCAAAATTTTTATATGTATTGTCTAATTAAAGGGGGGGAGTGAAGTTACACCATAGGCCCTTCTATGTTATCGCCAGTTAAAAGAAAATATGGATTTCAATAAGCGCCAAGCGACAAACCGTGTTATTTTTCTAAAATAACCATTGATTTTTTTGGTTTCAACAGTTTATCGAGCATTGTTTTATACAAGGGGTTTCTAGCATTGTGCCATACAGGTCAATAATCCGGAATTACTAAGTGTTTGAACTTACTACATAAATGATAAAAAAACATCAAGGCCGATGCAAATATTCAAAAAAGTTTTTGTCCCTCGGCTCTGTCCAAGGTCGAGGGGGGTAATAAAAAGTTGAAATAATAAGCCATAGTCTCAACATTTGAATGCAAAAAGTGTATTAAAAGGCATTTTACACTAGTTCAGTTGTTTAGCAATCATTAGTTTTCAAAAATGTAAAATTTGACAAAAACAAACATTTTATCGAAATTCAAAAAGTTTTGCGGTACTGTACATAGAAAATTTTCGAAAATTCAAAGATTTATTAATAAACCCAAACATGCTCAAAATGATTTTAAACACAACTTTCAAATATTTGTACCAGCCTAAAAGGAGTAAAAATTCTTGATAAACCTATTAAAATTCATTTATTGCCTTTTTATTGTAATTCTCAGCACAGTTTCAGAATCTAAACTAATCCAGAATCACTCGAATTTAGAGCAAGTAGTTCCGGAATGACTCAGTAATTTGTGTTGTTCTGAAATTAATCAGTAACTTCGTAGAAATTCGCGTCATTCCAAAATAACTCGGTAACTCCGTAGTAATTCGAGTAATTCCTGATAATTTTTGTAAAACAAATTGTCTGTTGTGTGCTATTTTGCGACTACGACCATTTAGTACTTTTCGAGAAAATCGTTTTTTAAGTTTGATGGTAAATATTTTCAGAACTATGCATGATGGAGTCAAACTTACACTATCGCTGAACAAACGCTCTAAGTTTCAACTTGCTTGGTTACACCAGTTAAAAGAAACAGTAAATAATGTAAACAAAAACCAGAAAAGCACGTGTTTAAAGTGTACCTTGTTTGTTTCCAGATAACAGCTGAATTGGGAGATAGTTTATCAGTTGAAAAAATGTTATAGACAAAATATTTTGTAATTAAATTATTTACTTGAAATTGTTTGTAAAGAATTTAATTGATATTTGTGTGTGTGTGTGTGTTGTCCAATCCAATACCCGCTAACCGGTAGCGAAATTATGGGAAAGTATAATTTGTATCAGACTGTGTACATGCCGAATGCTGATACAGTTTATCTCAGTCCCGGGTATTAGGTGGTGACAGCCCTCGCGCTGCTTCCAACGACCCATTTCAGAATGACAGAGCTCCTTGCGGTCCAATTCCGAGGTCGCTGGGCATTGTTCGGCCCCGCCTAAACATAGAAGCAAGCATCTGAAGGAAACTCGATCTATATTTAGACTTCCAATCCCCTCAGGCAAATCAGGGATCAGCGCGTATTTAATAATATGAGAAGAAGAGATAACATGTTTCAACACTACGGATCAATTCACTGCTAGAGTGTAAACCTTCTGATGGCCGACTGCTTAGCGTCCCAGACCACCACCAATCCAAAGGTGTGAGTTCGAATCCCACCTGATTCATTTTAGTTTTTATTCATATTCAAATTCCTGATTCCACATTTCAAAGGTACCGACCGGGATTTGTTCCCTGAACTTTCTGCTTGGGAGACAGAAGCCGTAACCATTAAGCCACGGAGCCGGTTTAAAAGGGACGTGGTTCTCTGTATGGCTTTTTGCAAGATGAGAGCAGAGGACAACAATCATCTCAACGTTTCCACTTTACCCGGGCTAACGACCGGCAGTTCCAGTTCACGATGATTTCCCTTCACATGTTAAAAACCACTTATGATTTTGGCACATATTCCGTTTGTCAGCGTTTCCTGTCATTACTGGCGGGAAAAATCTACGTGGAACCAGCTGTGCAGACCTCATGTGTGACAGGAATGCAGGTTGAGCGACTCCCACGAGCAAGAATTTAATTGATATTTCCATTACAATAATCATCTTAAAAAATCTCTTGATCCCTTTAAAAAAATAAGTGAGAGAAAGGAGTTGTTTGATAACTTGTAACGGCCTAGCTTTACGTGAGTAAAAGTAAATGTAAGTTCTCAATGTATTCGCAATAAATAGATAGAAAGAACTAATTCAACTCTCCATAATTTTGGCCGATTTGCCTTAATCTCAGACTAGAGAGTGACGAGCGGGGAATTCCCGGGAAAAATTTCTCGGGAAATTGGTCATTTTTGGAACTCTCGATTTTCGGGAAATTTGGTCGAGACTTCCGAGAATTTTAATACTTATAAATATTGAAGCAAAAAATAAAGCCAATCAGAAACACTAGATGACTTATATTCTAAACAGATTATTGTTGCTGTTAGTTTATTTATTTCTAACTGATTTAACCTTTTTGGTCATTCGCTGCCCTATTCTAAAAGAGGAAACATATTTTTTCATATTGATGTTCAATTGTATAAATGTATCATTAATTTGGTGATTCAGAAAAAGTAAAATAAAACTTGTTGAAAATGCCAATACACTAAAACCCCGGTTTACGCTCAGGCGTTACGCTTTGTATTTCGTCAATTTCTCTGGAACGACGCAATATTTTTGCAAACTTTTTCAAGCGATTTATACGTCTTGTGCAGATCTACAAATTGCTTTCAAAAGAATGTAAAAACATTACACTGTTTTCGAGAAATCAACCAAACAAAAAGCGTAACGCCTGCGCGTAAACGGGGGTTTTAGTGTAACTGTAAATGATGACACGATTTAGTAGTCAGTTGTAGGCCCCAGGAGTTTTCCATAAAAAATAATTTTCACTTCCAGTCCAGATTTGAAACATCTTGTTTACACACAAGATTAAGATTCTAGTCAGAAACTTCTGTACTGTACTGTTTTCGTGTATTTTCTATCACAGTTTATGTTATCTAGTTTCCCCACTCTGCGTTACATGTAAACACACACATATTTGTACTCACAGAACACAAACGGAATGAAAAGGGTCAGTGAACTTGTCCTGATAGCTTAGTTTCTTGAGAGAAAACATCCCAAGATCATCCCATTCCCTGACAGACCTTAGATTAGGTCAGAACAGTTCCGTTCAGTTCAGTAACTGCTAAATACAGTTTAGTTTAAAAGCAAATAAACAGTTTTTGCAATAAATAGTTTTAATTCGTACCGCGAGAACTTTTGTTTGTAATCACCGGGAAAGAAAGTGCGACAGGATCAAACAGACGCTCTTATGTGCGCAATCACATCTAAAGTAGATAAAGTATGTTTGTAAATCATTTTATACTTTACATTGACACCCAAATTAAATACGATTAAATATATATGTATATACAGCAATTCCTTTTGAAAAGAACCTAAGCCGAAAAAAAGTTCTCCGATCAGGATCAAAATTTTTCTGGGGGTTCCTTGGCCAAAATAATTAGACCCGTATTTTTTTGTTTGGCCATTAGGGTGACCTACATCGTGCTAGGGTGGTTCGAAAAATAGCAATTTTCGTCATTTTACGCAAACCCCACTTTTTTCAAAAAATCATATCTTCGCGTCATTTCATCCGATTTTAGCTGTCTTAGACGCAAAAGAAAGGTGATTAGTTTGGCTATTTGAAAAAAAAAATAGAAAGAAGTTTCAAAAATCTATCTTAACATTTGAAAAAGTCTTATGAAAACTTAAAATGGCGTTTTGACCGTGTCTGGACCAAAAAGCCTATGTCTGAAAATATTTTTATCGGATTCCTCGGAAAATTTCACAAAACATTTCAAAAAAATGGCGATGTCGAACCGTACGTTTCCGAGATATGTTTTTTTGAAAATAAAAACTGAGTTTTTCGACGCGCTTCGCGCAAAAACAGAAAAATTACGAAATCGGCAAAAAATTAACTTTTTTCACTAAAACTGCGATAACTTAAACATTTTAGCGATGACCTGTACATGTAAGGGTACCAAAAGTTGCGTATTTTAATTACAAAAATAGCAAAATCAACTCTCGATTCCCGGGAAACTGAAAATCTCGAGAATCGTCACCTTCTATCGCGAACAAATTAGGTACACTCTAAATGAAATATTTCACAATTCACATTCACATTTACAAAAATCAATTTGTGCAAAAACATTTTTTTTTGCTTTTTTGTAAGTTTTAGAGTTTTGTAATCTACATTTTTGTAATTTCCTTAATTTATGATGCAAAATCGGATTTTAAATCAATAAGTACTATCACAAATTTTGATAAAGGGCATAGTTTTTGAGAAAGATAGGCTGCACTATGATTTGATTAGATTAGATTAGAAGAGTGTGTGAGGGGTAGCAGGGGTAGCGGCTTCGGCTGCCGATCCCGATGATGCTATGAGACGCGGGTTCGATTCCCGCCTTATCCACTGAGCTTCTATCGGATGGTGAAGTAAAACGTCGGTCCCGGTTTCTCCTGTCTCGTCAGAGGCGCTGGAGCAGAAATCCCACGTTAGAGGAAGGCCATGCCCCGGGGGGCGTAGTGCCAATAGTTTCGTTTTTTTTTTTTTAGAAGAGTGTATTTTTTTTCTGGATTGTTTTTAACTACACTCAATATCAATATATCAATACATTTTCGATACCCTTTTGAAGTGTGATGACATGTGAACTTGAAAAAAGGGTACTTTTCACTATGAGTGTTTATCTCGAGGACACCAATTCATCAACAAAGTTTTACTATTTTTACATTCCTCCTCCTTAGTTGCTTTTCATCCTTAAGGCAAATAATATATTTTTAAAAAAAACCTGAAAAGGCTGATTCCAAAAATTCCAAGTTAAATTCAATACATTTGAAATATTAAATAATTAATATTTTCAGCGTTTTTACTGCAGCGGCACAATTAAAGAAAAAAAAACTCCAAAATGCATTGGTTGAAACTTGAGTTTTGGTCTGTCATTTTTTTGCTAACAAGACATCGAAAGAAGCAGTTTTACGAAAACTGATTTGGTGGCTTGCAGGCCTGATCTTTTTGGCGTTTGACGTATGAAAATACATTTTAAAACATATTGCCATTATTGAAACTTAATGAAAATAAATTTTAGATTTAAAAAATCTTATTGAAAATTTAAAAACGAAATTAACCTAATTCTTCGTTTTGATAACTGTGCAACCGCTGAGCTCGCCCTGTCTTTCCACAGATGCTGTAGCGCCACCAGCCAACGCACATCTTCGGTGTGACCGCGGAGAAACGGAGAATTACGTGGTGCAAAAAGGCACAACGTAAGAATAGTTCTCACTACATTAAGTAAGACGCGGTGTATGTACCTTGCACTTTGCAAGTCTTTTTAAACCCTCACCTGATTTTTTGGCCATCACCAGGCCAAATTTCAAATTTGAACTCGAACTGACCGTGATTATTTTTAGAAGCTTATAACTACTCATGAAAAACATTCCTAAAAAACTAGTGCATTGAAAAAAAGTTAAGGGATTCAGTGGTTCTGGTAAAGTAAGGGTTAGCTATGCTCGCGAAACAATGTTTCGGAACTTGTTATGTGCATCTTTGCTTCGAGCATTAGCAAAATTAGCTGGATCCTGAAGACAGGGAGAGCTGACTTATGCTGAGTTTTGAGTTTCCATGGTATTTTTTAACGATTGTTTTTTTTTCATTAGCTTAACTACAATACTGCCACTATTTTCAAAGCAGAACAAAAAAAAAATCCTTTATTTAGCAAGGCGCCAATAATCTATTATAATTATGTTATTTTAATTGTGCAATGTTCGCTATTTCGCCAAAGCTGAAAGCATAATCTCCCCGGCAGAGAGTTTTGCACCACGCGGTGAGCCTCTGGAATGCCACGACCCCCTCCACCACCTCCTGCTCCACGTGGTTCTTCGCTCACTCTCATCGACTGGGGCCGCAGGGCATGCGAATGTAAACAAGCTAGTAGTAATACACCTTTACTCATGCCATGCTTTACACCCGGCCGCTACACGCTATTTCTCTTTGCCCACCAGTCCAGTGAGGTGCGAGTGTGGTGAGAGGAGCAGAAGGCTCAATCTCCCTTCTCGGAGCGCAGCAGCGTGTGTAAACATCGATGAGCAGCACTAGCGGCTCGCACGCGGCCGAGATCGCGTGCTTTGTCCAGAAGAGGCAAAAGTTTGCGCACACACGCACACACTGCGTCCGATGATCGTGCATCGTCGACTCGACTCTATCTGCCAAAAGGGAGAAAGAGTGAAATGAGATGTTTTGCGAGAAGTTTGGTGCTATTTGCCGATTTTATTTTTATCGTTGGTCAAAGGAGACGTCGTGTGATATTTCAATTGAAAATAAATTTAGATCGCTTTGTTTAAAAATATGTGAAAAATATTGACTATGCTAGAATCACCAAGAGTACGAAAGATTATAAAACAAATAAAAAAGGGGAAACTTGCAATAGAGACCACAAAAAACCTGGGGTAGTTGAAGTGGTTTGGATGGTTTGATTTTGAAAAGTATTAAGGCGTCATTCATAAAGTATGTCACGCTAAAATCGGCCAAAATGAAAAAAAAGTTTCAAAATCGAGTTCTTTAACGAGGTTAACCAAGTTGGCTAAATACAACGTTTGCTAAAAAGATCGTTTTTAAAACAAGTTGCATACAATTGATTGGAATTGTAAGTCAAATGTCCATGTGCTTGCAATTCACCGTTATTGAAAAATACTGCTTTTCGAAACACACTTTCAATTTGAAAGTTCGTAGAAGTTGAACTTATCAAAGAATTGCTGGAAAGATGAGCTTTTCAGCATTCAAATGAGTGTCTTAATGAACTGTTCAGCACTTTTATTTTATGTAATGATAAGTAGACAATCTTTAGTGGAGCAATTCTCTACCAGAATCGGAAATGGTTTTTATTAATATTTTAGAATTGTCTCGAACTTTTGGGGGCCTTCCCTATGACGAAAGAAATCATTTTGTGTCATTGGTTTACCCATACTAGGCTCCTTACAATTTTGGCAGCTGTCCATACAAAAATGGTGCAAAATATTTGAATCTGCATCTTTTGAACGAATTTTCTGATCGGTTTGGTATCTTCGGCAAAGTTGTAGGTCAATAAAAGACCATCAATTGCCCATACAAAAAAAAAAATCAAAAGTGTCGAACGTCATTTTTGTATGGAGCGTGGACAATTTCAACCCCCCATCCTTAAGTGTCCACGTGGTTTATGGATGCTCCCTAAGGACTACGTACAAAGAAAAAACTAACTTAATCCACCTATGTGGTTGGAGCCTTCCTCACAACAATGGCTGTACACAAGTTTCATCTATTTTTTAGATCCGGCTTCCAAAAAGTACATCGATATCACTTAAGTGGCCATATCTCGAGACAGGGTTGCCAGATCTTCAATGTTTTGGGCTCGTTGGAAAGGTTTTTTGATAACCTAACCAACGATGGGTCGGATGATGGATTCGGACAAAGTTTACATACATTTAAGTGAGATCCGGCTTCAAAAAAGTACATCAATATCACTTAAGAGGCCATATCTCGAGACAGGGTTGCCAGATCTTCAATGTTGTGGACTCGTTGGAAAGGTCTTTTGATAACCTAACCAACAATAGGTCGGATGGTGGATCCGGACAAAGTTTACATACATTTAAGTGAGATCCGGCTTCAAAATAGTACATCAATATCACTTAAGTGGCCATATCTCGAGACAGGATTGCCAGATCTTCAATGTTTTGGACTCGTTGGAAATGTCTTTTGATAACCTAACCAACGTTTGGTCGGATGGTGGATCCGGACATAGTTTACATACATTTAAGTGAGATCCGGCTTCAAAAAAGTACATCAATATCACTTAAGAGGCCATATCTCGAGACAGGGTTGCCAAATCTTAATGTTTTGCACTCGTTGGAAAGGTCTTTTGATAACCTAACCAACGTTTGGTCGGATAGTGGAGCCGGACATAGTTTACATACATTTAAGTGAGATCCGGCTTCAAAAAAGTACATCAATATCACTTAAGAGGCCATATCTCGAGACAGGGTTGCCAGATCTTCAATGTTTTGCACTCGTTGGAAAGGTATTTTGATAACCTAACCAACAATGGGTCGGATGGTGGATCCGGACATAGTTTACATACATTTAAGTGAGATCCGGCTTCAAAAAAGTACATCAATATCACTTAAGAGGCCATATCTCGAGACAGGGTTGCCAGATCTTCAATGTTTTGCACTCGTTGGAAAGGTCTTTTGATAACCTAACCAACGTTTGGTCGGATAGTGGAGCCGGACATAGTTTACATACATTTAAGTGAGATCCAGCTTCAAAAAAGTATATCAATATCACTTAAGTGGCCATATCTCGAGACAGGGTTGCCAGATCTTCAATGTTTTGGACTCGTTAGAAAGGTCTTTTGATAACCTAACCAACGATGGGTCGGATGATGGACCCGGACATAGTTTACATACAGTTAAGTGAGATCCAAATATATGTGAAAACACATTTTTATACATAACTTTTGAACTACTTATCGAAACTTCAATCTGTATAAAACTCGATCTATGGGACCCTAAACCAAGTCGAATGCAACAAGTTCGGGTCAAATCGGTTCAGCCAGTGCCGAGAAACATGAGCTAGTTTGTTGGTCACATACATACATACATACACACACACATACACACACACATACACACACACATACACACACACATACACACACACATACACACACATACACACAGACTTTTGTTCAGTTTTCGTTTCTGATTCGATATGTATACATGAAGGTGGGTCTACGACGTTTTTATACGAAGTTCATTTTTGAGCAGGATTATAGCCTTACCTCAGTGAGGAAGGCAAAAAATGGCACAAACAAAAATTTTGTTTCATTGAAAGTCAATTTGCCAATTTTTTTTTCATATATGTTTTAGGGGACACAAATACCGCAACTTTTGAACCACAGAAAATAAAGAAAAACTAACTTAATCCACCTATGTGGTTGGAGCCTTCCTCACTCATTACCATCAATGGCTATACACAAATTTAATCTATTTTTTAGATCTGGAATAAAAAAGAACACAAATATCACTTAAGTGGCCTTATCTCGAGACAGGGTTGCCAGATCTTCAATGTTTTGGACTCGATGGAAAGGTCTTTTGATTACCTAACCAACGATGGGTCGGATGGTGGATCCGGACATAGTTTACATACATTTATGTGAGATCCAGCTTCCAAAAAGTACATCAATATCACTTATGGGGCCATATCTCGAGACAGGGTTGCCAGATCTTCAATATTTTGGACTCGATGGAAAGGTCTTTTGATAACTTAACCAACGATGGGTCGGATGATGGACCCTGACATAGTTTACATACATTTTAATGAGATTCGGATATATGTGAAAACACATTTTTATACATAACTTTTGAACTACTTATCGAAACTTCAATCTGTATAAAACTCGATCTATGGGACCCTAAACCAAGTCAAATGAAACAAGTTCGGGTCAAATCGGTTCAGCCAGTGCCGAGAAACATGAGCTAGTTTGTTGGTCACATACATACATACACACACACATACACACAGACATTTGTCCAGTTTTCGATTCTGAGTCGATATGTATACATGAAGGTGGGTCTACGACGTTTTTATACAAAGTTCATTTTTAGAGCAGGATTATAGCCTTACCTCAGTGAGGAAGGCAAAAATATTGGAAAAATAGAAACTTCGCTCGATTCTTTTTCACTCCAGTTTTAGATGTATAATCAAATTTACAATTCAAAAGTACGATAGCGACTGGTTTTTTTTCTTCCAGTTTTTCGATTTTTAGATAGTGTTTATGACTTCAGTCCATTCCTGATTTTTTTTTTTTTTAATACCAATAACATTGCCTCAGAGACATTAACCCTCTACAACCCAACTCCGCTTTTAGACGGGCATCGATTTAAAAAAAAAATCAATTTTTCAACCAATTTTTGATCTTTAAAAAGCATTGGAAAGAAGAACTCTTAAAATTTTAGATTATGTGACTTTTCCAATGTTTTAAAAAATGTCATTTATTTAGGGGTCAACTTTGGCTGTGTTTTTTAGTAACATTTCCTGTGTCCCAGACTATGCCTCTACGCATTTTTTTGCAATTCAAATGATTATGGTGCCATTTTATAGCAGCAAATGTGAAAAACAAGCAAAAAAATTAAAAAGTGACTGTAGGAACATGAAAAAATTAGATAGGCAAAATGTAATGATAGGAGGTGGTAGAATAGGCCAATACTACCAAAAACAAACATAAACTAAACAAGAAAAATGCAAATTAAAATATTAAAAATGAAACAAGAAAAACATAAAACAAGAGAAGTAAAGTTTTTCGTAGAACAAAAGTTGCTCAAAATAACCTCCTGACAACACTGATAAGCAGATTAATATGATTTTCGTTAAAACTTTTAAATGCACACCCTGCTCACTCTCGCAAATTTCTTCTGGATTGAAGTTATGAAAGCTTTAGTGGCTCACGCACTCTGGGGGGTAGTGTGCGAGCTTAAAGCGTGCAGAGCAGTTTTTCGGTGGGGTAAATTCAAAGGGGGGGGGGGGGGGGCTGTTGGTGGTGTGGCCCACATGTTAGTGAGTAATATGCGTGAAGGAACATAATGAGTGGAACACCGGTGGACAGCAGGAAGCTTTTGGCCTGGTCAGACGACGACTACCTGTCCGACTGACGCTGCTCTGACTGCGACTGTCTGTCTGTCTGCCATGGCCGGCGTGGTGCCAAGCTGGAATGAAGCAGTAACTCTGCCAAGTCGATGAAGGTGCGTCAAGAGTTTGGCAGGGGAAAACGGATAAAATGAGGTTGATGGGGTGTAGATTCTGTATTTTCTGTATTTCTGTATTTAAATCGCTTTTGATCGATTTAATTGAGGATTATGAAACTGAAAAAAAGTTGCCTCTGTGATATTTGGCCCAAATGTCCCCTCTCAATTTCAGCAAATAAATCGCACCACACGGGACGGGCAAGCATACCTGTGCAGTTCATTGCGCGTTCTTAATTAAATACTACCGGTCCCGGGGGCCTCGCGCTCCTCGCTAATTAAAATTGATGATCGCATGTTAGGCAATATCTAGGTCTGTGAGAGCATTCCGATTCGAGTGCGCACCTCGCGAAAATGTCACCAGCAACAGCTCCCGGTGCGCCTACATTTTTCAATTATGTATCACATTTTTGCGTTGCGTGTCGGAATGCTTCAAGCCACAGTCTCTAAGCTTAAAAATTTGATTACTGCGACGGTGCTCGACCGATAATTGACACTGGCCAAATTGCGAGCTCACGTTTGAACTGTTCAAAAAGTTGCAATCAATGCGAAATTTGCAAGCGGTGCAGGGGTAGTTGAACATCGTGCACCTCGTGTCACTCTTACTTTTAAAGCTGGCTATTTGATCTTTGCTGTTTTGCATATTTCTAGATTAAATTTTCAAAACAACCTATCCCTCATGGGTTTCCTATGCAGATAGGACCTTTTGAAAATTTAATCTAGATTTATGCTTTAAAATAATATACAGTAGGTACTGGTAAAGAACATATGACAATGACAATTTTTTAAACCTCAATCGAGCATTTTTGGACGGCTTTCACGCTGTTTTAAAGTTATTTGTTCAAACCCCAAAGTTCTAATCCAACCCTCAGCAGACCTTATTGATTTTTTTAACCCGACTAAGTCAACCGTTGCCGGAATACTCTCAAATAGGAGTATTATATTAATAACTATTATTACTGCAAACGATGCTTTATGCTTTGCCCGAAGGTCAGTTTGACGAAGGATGTCCGCGGGTCCATCTGACTTATTGATTAAGAGTACCCACCTGATGTAGGGTCAACGCTTGTGGGGATTTCACGTGAGCTGATGAATGAGTGCCAGAGGGGGTCGTTCGAAGTTAAGTGAAATCGTTGTCCTGCATAAGCAAATTGGGAAGTCATTAAATTTGGCAGTGACACGTTGAATGTCTTGGCCAACGGGTGGGTCGTATTGTTGTACGATGGAGCAAATGTAAACAAGTTTTTTGTGTATTAATTTGAGATGAAGCAGCATTTGGAGAGAACTCATAATAAATAATGTCTAGTTAATATGAAGATTATAATGATGGTTAAAAATACCATTGTGACAAAATGACGTCAAACTTTTTGCTGAAATACAATCCCTCGGGAATCTGATTCCAAAAGTCTTAAAAGAATGAGATATGCTAAATTTAAAAATGTATTCAACAGGTAATCCTCTACCAACTCCCACGATATCGGAAAAAAGTTGCCCTGCACTCCTCCGAATTGCATGATTTTTAGTTTTAAGGGATACCTGAAATCAAATTAGAGGTAAATTTTTCGGTACTACTATCTGCATATTTCAATCTTAAACTTAAAATAAACTTAAAACAATACTGAAACTGAAAAATATGTACTTGGAGCAACTATCACTGAGTTTCACTTTAAAAACTAAATCAAAAATCGAGTTCTACTTTGGATCGATCCTTTCAAAAACTTATGCTGATTATAAACGTAAAAGACATCCAAATAAATACATTAAATTCATATAATCTTCTCAACTGAGCGCTTAAAGCTCACCATCCGTTTCCCTTCAGCAGGCTTCAATTTAAAACCGGCAAATATTTAATTCATCACAAAAGCCTCTCCGGGAACCTTCCGGGCATGCATAACACCTCCCTTCTTCAGTGCTTCTAAGAAAGGGCTTCGGGGCTCGCTCTGCAGACGAGGGAACCGTTTTTTTCTGACAGACAGGTCATGATCGCGTTTTAACGTTTCCTTTCAAAAAGTCGCTTTTCCAGCGGCCGCCCTAATGCTGAAATAATCGGCCATCGTCGCCACCTCGAGACAATCTCCTTCAGGTGTCTCATCTTGGCCCAAAGACTTCTCCAGCCTCATCACTCTTACTTTCAAGCTCTTTTTTTCTTTTATTTCCATTATTATGCCACTTTTTCGTTCGATTGAGACGATCGTGCATCGAATATGATCAGTCAGCTTGGCGTGAAAATCGCTTCCAAAGATCGATCGCGATTGGGGTTCTAATCGGTTCCACACTTTAAGGTGTCAAGGATGCATACTTTCAATTATAAAAGCTGGATGGGACAATTGAAGGGGGAGCGGGGCCAGGAACTGGCTGTCAGTTACGAGGGCAGAAAGTGAAATGAAGCCAGTTAGAGACGTGAGACGTTGTTCTTTGCTCACGAGGGGTGTTGAGATGCAGGAGATGTTATCTAATGCCTCGGAAAACGGACATGATCAGTCAATCAATGGAGCAAAGTTGAATGGAGTAGAAGGATTGCGGCCAAGCTCGTGAGATGAAAGTAACACCTGATTAGCTTTGAAAGGGTGGATTTATTATAAAATGGAAAAGAAAGCCTGCATAAACATTTCTAGGGTGCATATTCCCAGTGTCATTCGGGTCATTTGAGATCATTTTGTCACAGATCAACATAAAAAAGTAAGGCATGTTATTTTATAACCCTTAAAAGATTCACAAGAATCATTATAAGAATCTTTAGAATCATAACATCGTTGTCGTGATACACCCAGAACTGGGCATCGCCATACGAGAGGATAAAGAGCACGGTTCGGTAGTAAAATGGCACTTTGTGCGGACAGAGAGGATAAATCCCGAAGTTACTGAGAGAACTTTACTCATGGGTTCATTTTTCAAAAAAGTTCATCTATCAAAAAAAAAGTACCGGTACCGAGACTCGAACCCAAGACCTTCGGCATAATGAACCGTGCTTTTGCCGTATGGGCTACAATGGTTTGGTGACTAAGTGGCGGTCATTTGTTCATATAAGCCACTCAATAGGATGAACTGTTTCAATGAACAAATGTACACGCGAGAGTACTTTCCTCATGTTTCTTTTCGGTCTTTAACTTTGGGTGTATCTTTTCGCAAGTGCATTTTGGGCCAAATTTCTCACCTCGACGCTGTCGTGCTATCTTGTCGTACCCACCATTTCGACGTTCCGAGAAAAACGCATTTTAATGTTTGACCTTGAATAAACAAAAACTAGAGCACGCAATGTAAACAATAACAAACACGTTTTGTTTGGCTGACCATTCTGTGCATTGCATTATCCCGAAGTTTGGTTGAAGTTGGTTGCTGGAGTCCTGAGTAATATTTACAAATGTTTACGGTAGTCTAACTTGTACGTGCGTCAAACGCGTTCTGACCTGAAAGCTTTGGCCAGTTGTCGCACTTACATCAATTTTCAGGGATAGCACGACATGATTGAAACTTCTTTTATATGTAGAGTGACAACAATGCACGGATTTTTTTCGGTTTTTATTGAATATCTCAGGATTGAAAATGCACGTGCGACAAGTTAGCACGACGGCGACGACCTGTTGACCTTTACAGATCCTCAAAATTTTATTTCAGTCCTTAGATATTCAATAAAAACCAAAAAACTACGTGCATTGTTGCCATATGAAAGAAGATTCAATCTTGTCGTGCTATCTTGACACACCCTGAAAATTTTAGCAAGTGCGACAACTGGCAAAGGGATTTTGGGTCAGAACGCGTTTGACACACGTACATACCTGGCTACTATAAACTTTTTTAATTATAACTCGGGACCCCGTCAACCACAAACAAACAAACTTCGGGACAACGTGTTTGTTTTTGTTTACATTGCGTGCTTTATTTTTTATTTGTTTTTATCAAACATTAAAACGCGTTTTTCTCGGAACGTTTGTCTTGGATTAATTGTTTCATAGGAGTCACAAAATTTATTGCTGAAAGTTAATAACATTTAACTGGAGCAAACACTATTTTGTTGATATTCAAAACAGCATAACACAACACACCAGTTCCACTGCACGTGGTCAATAAATCCATCCGATATCTGATGAGTCATCTCGGTTCACTCTCACGCTCGTTCGCACCACTTGACTCGATGCTTTTTGGTGGGCTGACGGAACTGGGCAGCATCTTCAGCGTTGCATGAGCTTGCAGACGACGATTTATGCTGGCCCCCTCTCATTTATGCCCATTTGCCATGGTCCATGGTTTTGCCTACCAGCCATCATGTTCTGCCCTGGCCCAGCATAAGAAGCTCCGGCGGTGGCTTGGGTTGGCTTGCTGCCGATCAAATTAATCCGCTGTCGCTCAGGTTTTACCTTTCGCTGAATAAACTCCATTCAATAACACTAATAGGAATCGAAAAGAGAGCTGCCATTAGATGAAGATCTGATTGGTCTCTTCAATGCAGAGACTGACTCGGGACTCTGCCATGCAACAACCTATAACTCTCGGGAAGAGCTCATCTACCCTCATCCCGCGGAGCACTTTCGCTTTGAGTTCTTTGGGAGCCGTTTGCAGAGAGTGCCGTCATCATGCCTCGAGCATCCACCGCCGCGATGGTTCCTGTCAGATTTCTGAAACGGAAAGAGTTTCACTTTCGTCTAATCTGCGCATCGCGCGCAGTCAACTTTGCGTCTGTATGCATCGGCTTCAAACGAAGCGGCGGCTTCGGGCTGGTTTTTTCGAGGATGAAGATTTATGTGCGCAATGCACGCAGATTTTGCTGGAAATTTATGTGATTGGCGCTAGGAGCGTCTATTCTTAGTGAAGTCATCGTTGCAACATTCCGCCTAACACAAAAAATGAAGTTTTATTTAAAGCCTAATTTTATATTTTAGTAAAGAAGAGTAGAAAAGAAAAGATTAGAGAGTAGAGTAGAGTAGAGTAGAGTAGAGTAGAGCGTTTCTGGTGAATTCTCCACGTATTCTTAAATTAGTTTCGCTTACAGTTGGATGGTTTTTGAATAAACACAATGGTGTTTAGCGTTATGACCGAGAGCATATTGTAATATTATTATCTAGATCAATGTATCTCAACGTTCTGCTAGGCTGGAGATACAGAAGGCCCCGTAACCCCATAGAGAATCGCTGGACTTGATATCATGGTAAGCATATTGATTTGAGTTATTAACACCTGAAGTGATCTAGTCGAGTCATCCACAAAAACCTTATTGCGACCAAATACGGTCCGATTCCTGAACCTTGTCGAGTCTGTCTAACAAAGCTGAAAAAGCAGAGATAAACATCGCAATACCCGAGCGTGTTTTTATCGCACTTCCAACAACCAAGGCCTTCGATGGCCTAGTTGAGCCTAATTGTAGCCACGATAGATTTAATAGAGTTCCTCACACACAGCAATCGCAAGAAAAACAGGTCCAAATCAGATAATTATCACTTTTATTGGTACCTGCCCCAATACCCAATATCGATTATACGAATAATAAAAAACCAATTATCCACGCGGGCGCAGGTTCGGCTCAACCCTTAAAAAAGACCCGCCAGTTCGGCGCGATATAGCCGTTACGCACAAATTTGTCCAAGGCAGTGAGCCCTACTTCGTCTGGCCAGGCCACAAAACACAGTCAGTCAGTCAGTCAGTCAGTGTGCCAGTAGTGCAAGCCATGCAGCCCCAGTGTAATGCCTCATTGGATTGGCGATGATAGGCAAATGAGCTTTTGGTTGTGGCCAAAATACCGCCCCATACGTAATAATAACACAAACATCCAAACCACATGCGGCCACCGCCACCGAGTCCAAGTCAGTGTGTCCAAGTCCAACTCGAATCGAAACCTAATCGAAGCCTCCACAATGGACAGCAGTGCCAATTTTAGGGGGAGGGTTCGATCTGTCAGTCAGTGCAATTGAGGGGTCCTATGCCCCCCCCCCCCCGGTGATGGAGGACCCATCGAAGGGTCCCTCGGATAGCTCATGTTGACGCCGAAGATTTGCCTACAAACCCAGTTCAATTTAACCATTCGACATAAGTGGTAGGAGGGCTTGACCAATTGTTGGCTCCCAACCTGACAATAATATCATTACTTTCAAATATATCTACCAAACCAACGCGCCCACGTACCAACCTCCCCTAGCGCAGTACAAAAAAAAGGTGACTTTTTACACTTTGGTGGCGGTGGCGGTTGGGTTCGATAGAAGTCTTACACAATCCCAACGCTGACTGCTGGCCGGCTGCGCGACCGCTGAGGGATGCAATATCTCTTTCTATTTTGAATTTAATTTACCTTTTCTCAGGTTGGCAAATTTTTCGATTCAATTTCGCTACGGGTCACCGCGTGCGCGTACACCTGGGGCTGACAAAAACCTTGAGAATGTGGAACCATTAGCGTGGATTTCGTGTGAAATTTCACTTGCGCTCGGACAAATTGACATCGAAGCGAGTAAGAATCGTTTAATGCGCGATTTTGCTGCTTTTAAAGAAAGCCTTTTAGCTTTAATACTTGAAACTATAAAATTTTACTTTTTTTAAAATTCGCTCTCAGTAATGGCTACTTGAAACATTGTTGGTGAGGATTTTTTTACCGCTTAACCACAAAAATTAAAAAAAAAACATGGAATATTACATCTAGGAATCGGTACATTTTTTATGTCAAAAAAATGTGTAATTTTTGCTCTAAAAATGTGTAAATTCACCACTATTTCAATGTTTTTCCACATTTTTAGTCTAAAATGAGGTAATATCATGAAAGAGGTAATAATAAACCAACAAATTTTACAAATTTAAATTTTTCACAGTTTCTTGCTGTGCACCAAAAATAATCCAAATTTAAATTGAAACAAGAATCTATTTGTAACGGGTATGTATCGGTTTAAAGCCTACTACAAATTAATTGGATTAGTGCGCTGACCACGGGGACGCGCTGTCTTGTTTTTGCATGCTCATTTTCATTTCCCAAAATAACACATGGAACATGGACACTTTTCCAGCAAAGGATTAATGTTTAAAAAAAACTGTATCGTAAATTGAAAATCATATACTAATAACTTCCATTATCTCATCAACAGTGTTTAAGATTTGCCCTTCCACACACACAATTTTGGGCTTTTGTGCCATGACTTTTTACATGAAAATTTTAAATATAGGAAAATCTTGGGTGACACCCCCTGGCTCGATTCCTCGAGGTAAAATTAAGCATCTGTGCCAATTTTAGTCCAAATTGGTTAAGGTTTAGAGGTTTATGCTGAAAGTTGAAATTCCTAATGGAATTTTTAAATAAAAAAGTATGGAGAATGTAAAAATTAACGATTACTCTCGATTGATATGATTGAGGTATCAATTGTGTGAAAATTTGTCAAGAGTGAGATTCTAAGATTCCATTAGAGATTAACATTCCATAGGTTGTCTTCCTAAGGTGTCTTGATTAGGTCCAGTTTGTGACGATACACTACCTTCCCTTTGCTAAGCAATCGAATTCAGAAGGGTAAAGATCACCAGTTGTGTTGGTCCGAGCCGGGATTTTAACCCCGATCTACCGCTTACAAGGCGTGGCTCGGTCACGCACGTTTGAGATTCTAATGTGAAAGTTAATTCTCTACAATTTTGTCCAAAAGCGCAAAGCGAACTGAGTTGATACTGAAAAGTTATTAGCGATTTGAAAAATACGTTTTTGTATGAAAAGATTTTCTTTCATCAACTGCTACGTTCTACAGCGATCTCTAAACTTTAACTGATTTGGCTCAAAATTGGAACAGATGATTAATTTTGCCTAAAGAATGGAGTCGACTCTTACTCAAGAAATTGATTTTGACAAACTCTAGATGATTTTGAGATTGAACCATTTCATTCGTATTTAATACTTCCAACAAGTAGGAAATGCAACTTCAAATACTGTATCTGTATTAATTCCTAACCGAATAAGCTTTCTCAAAATTCTTCCGGATCGAATGAGTCAAGAATCATCAAAACCAGATTATATTTCGCTGATATACAGCTGTTAGAAGTTAAAATTTCATTTGACACCTCTTGGTGCTGCAGCATATTCAATTTTGCCAAATAAATTCTTCAACCTATCAAGGTCACGAGGTAAGCAATTCGTTATGTAATTTTGTTGATTTGCTTTATCTTCCTGATTAATTTAGGTGAGTGAGTAAAATGAATCTCGATACAATATACACCATCCACAGCGATGTGAAAGGAAATTGAAAAGTAATTTCTTGTTCAAATCTGTACCAGCATCGTTCACACTTGTGCCGGCCAGGAGGGCTTTTTCCTCCGGTGCGCACTTTGCACTCTAAGATTACGCAAAGTATTGATGCTCACCGTCATCCGCAACCCGCGGTCACCTCTCTCAGTAAGTCAGTCGTCGGTAGGTCTTCGGTGGCAGTTGATGGTACTTTCTGTGCTCTCGCTAGTTCATCCGTCTATCCTTCTTCACCCACCCACTCACGTGTGCACTAGTAGTACACGACACTTATCGTAACTCACTCTAGTCTTGCGCAACCTTTTGACTCTAATAAGACATTATACACTCGACGGCACCTACTACCTTGTACGTGTACCATGTACATCCATCTCTGTCTAGCACTTTTGGCTTAACACCTTAACACGGCCCTAAGCCCCCGCGCGGATTGACCTGGCAGCTTGGTGCTGAGATGCGCAAAAAGCAGCACACTGAAATTTGCTTACCAGCAATCACAGCAGCGGCGTAGAACTCATCGCAGCAAAAGCTCTCCCCTTGCCGGCCCTGGGTCAACCTGTGTGCGTTGGCAGTCCTCGTGCCTACAATTAATGTCGGTTCGTAAGACACCTTTTCTGACATGAAGCCGCCGCAAATGTCTTTTGCATCTGGACAGTGTCAGGCCCCGGCGGCGGCAAATCGGTAAAACACCCCCGCAAACGCGTTTGCTCAGAAATGAGCAAACGGCATTAGAGAGTTTAACCTGCGCAAATCGGGGGATGAGTTTCAAAGCGCGCACATTTGCGTACATTTCTCTAAGGGAAAAAGGTGGGTTATAATGGGAGAATTTAAAAGCCCAAGTAACAAGACTATAATGCTTTAGATTCTTAAGTAGTTTTATATTAGTTTTATTAAATGCAAAAAAATATGTATTACATTTTTCACCAAACCCAACAGGTTTTATCATCACAAAATCTGAAAGATACCTTCGAGAATTTCACAAGATATGATAAAGAATTGTGTTTAGAAGTTTCAACTAGGTTTTCAACTTTTTTCTTTAAGTACGCCTGAAGAATTCTTGGTAGAGCCTAAATTACTAGACAAAGTCTGCTTTAAATCTTATCAGTCTTCAGTAAGCATTTTATCAATCTTGTTTGATTTTTTATATTGTATTTCAAGTAAAATGTGATTAAGAGTATCCAAGAGTTTTAATTAAGACGGATGCTATGGACTGTGCTTGATACAGAGGAAAACACCGACCGAAATTATTAGTTTTTTTTTCTGTTGACAGTAGAAACAGTTAAAGTGATTTTTTGATTCAATACCAATGGGGTACATGCCACGGTGAAATTTCTCAGAGATGGCGCTGTACGAGTAGTGGTAAGAAATTTAAATTTATATGGGGAAAATCAGTTTTTTTCAAAAATCTCCGAAACCATGCAAGGTAGACGGTTAAAATTTCTCCTGGTAGTAGATAAAAAAAATACCTATCACTACGTCTACTTTTCAAGCCTCAGTTTTGATTTATATTCAAAACTATGTTCACTATATTCACCACTATGTTGGTATTCTGAGTGTACGATTCGATTGAATAAATAAAATCATGGAAAAAATCGTACAATGTGTTTTAGTACGAAATTTTTCCTCTACCCGATCTATACCAATCTTCATCAATATCAGCATACGCTACGGCTTGGGAAATACGCGATATAATCTTGTTAAAGGCCAAGTTAAAAACCTCCTTAAATTCTGTAGTTCTTGAGTATTCTCAAATAAGAGCTTCTCTCGTCCTGACACTCTTGAATAGTTTTCAACAAGATCATTACAAGGTTCAAACCATTTAAAGCAGTTTTATTCGAAGAAGCTTCGATTCGACAGAAAAAAGCAGCCGTGTTGAAAATTATGAGGAGCAAGCTAAACAAAATATTTTTTTTTTGTTTCAAAAATGTATGTAATTTTGGAAAAATATCAAGGCGGATAATTGTTTTACGAAGTATTACACCATATTCTTTTTTTAAGTCACCTTTTTTTAAACGATTCTCGATTTACGCAACTTTTTTTAAGTCATGGCTTAAAATGAGAATGTCCATGACTTAAATTGAGAATATGACTTAAATTAAGAATCTTTGGGATTTCGTAATTTGTCGGAGAATTTTCATCATGTATCAATTGTATTTGGTTTAGTTATGTTATTAAAACATTTTAGCATGGTTTTGGAACACCTGGGATGTTCTAGTCCATCCGAAACTTCCGGAAATTTTGTGCAGCAGGCTAACCGAAGAAACAAGTTGAAACTTCAAAATTTTGACAACGGATCCTACCCAGACTGCTTCAGTGAGTGCGGTAGGCTACAGTGCATTGTTGTAATGACTTATTGGGATGATCTGGGACATCCAAGGACTCCCTGGAGTTAAGATCTGAGGGTCTACCGCCGTAACAAGCAAGAGGTTGACGGTCTTGACCTCGGGACATATCCGCATGGCTTCAGTGAGTACGGTAGACTACTTTGCTGATGTGTTGGGATGTCCTGGGTCATCCAAGGACTCCCTGGAGTTAAGATCTGTGGGTCTACCACCGTAACAAGCAAGAGGTCGACGGAGTTTGACCCCGAAATATACCCGCATAGCTTCAGTGAGCATTATATACTACTTTACTGATATTCTAGGATGTTCTAGGTCATCCAAGGACTCCCTGATGTTAAGATCTGAGGGTCTACCGCCGTAACAAGCAAGAGGTTGACGGTTTTTGACCTCGGGACATATCCGCATGGCTTCAGTGAGTACGGTAGACTACTTTGCTGATGTGTTGGGATGTCCTGGGTCATCCAAGGACTCCCTGGAGTTAAGATCTGTGGGTCTACCACCGTAACTAGCAAGAGGTCGACGGATTTTGACCCCGGAATATACCCGCATAGCTTCAGTGAGCATTATATACTACTTTACTGATGTTCTAGGATGTTCTAGGTCATCCAAGGACTCCCTGATGTTAAGATCTGAGGGTCTACCGCCGTAACAAGCAAGAGGTCGACGGAGTTTGACCCCGAAATATACCCGCATAGCTTCAGTGAGCATTATATACTACTTTACTGATGTTCTAGGATGTTCTAGGTCATCCAAGGACTCCCTGATGTTAAGATCTGAGGGTCTACCGCCGTAACAAGCAAGAGGTTGACGGTTTTTGACCTCGGAACATATCCGCATGGCTTCAGTGAGTACGGTAGACTACTTTGCTGATGTGTTGGGATGTCCTGGGTCATCCAAGGACTCCCTGGTGTTAAGATCTGTGGGTCTACCACCGTAACAAGCAAGAGGTCGACGGAGTTTGACCCCGAAATATACCCGCATAGCTTCAGTGAGCATTATATACTACTTTACTGATATTCTAGGATGTTCTAGGTCATCCAAGGACTCCCTGATGTTAAGATCTGAGGGTCTACCGCCGTAACAAGCAAGAGGTTGACGGTTTTTGACCTCGGGACATATCCGCATGGCTTCAGTGAGTACGGTAGACTACTTTGCTGATGTGTTGGGATGTCCTGGGTCATCCAAGGACTCCCTGGAGTTAAGATCTGTGGGTCTACCACCGTAACTAGCAAGAGGTCGACGGATTTTGACCCCGGAATATACCCGCATAGCTTCAGTGAGCATTATATACTACTTTACTGATGTTCTAGGATGTTCTAGGTCATCCAAGGACTCCCTGATGTTAAGATCTGAGGGTCTACCGCCGTAACAAGCAAGAGGTCGACGGAGTTTGACCCCGAAATATACCCGCATAGCTTCAGTGAGCATTATATACTACTTTACTGATGTTCTAGGATGTTCTAGGTCATCCAAGGACTCCCTGATGTTAAGATCTGAGGGTCTACCGCCGTAACAAGCAAGAGGTTGACGGTTTTTGACCTCGGAACATATCCGCATGGCTTCAGTGAGTACGGTAGACTACTTTGCTGATGTGTTGGGATGTCCTGGGTCATCCAAAGACTCCCTGGAGTTAAGATCTGTGGGTCTACCACCGTAACTAGCAAGAGGTCGACGGATTTTGACCCCGGAATATACACGTATAGCTTCAGTGAGTATGGTAGACTACTTTGCTGATGTGTCGGGCTGACTTGAGTCATCCAAGGACTCCCTGGAGTTAAGATCTGAGGGTCTACCGCCGTAATGAGCCAGAGGTCGATGGGTTTTGACCCCGGGACTCACTCGCATAGCTTCAGTGATTATGATAGACTAATTTGCTGATGTGTTGAGATGTTCTGGGTCATCCAAGGACTCCCTGGATTTATGATAGACAACCAGATCTTAACTCCAGGGAGTCCTTGGATGACCCAAGTCAGCCTAACACATCAACAAAGTAGTCTGCCATACTCTCTGAAGCTATGCGGGTATGTCCCGAGGTCAAAATCCGACGACCTCTTGCTTGTTACGGCGGTAGTCCCACAGATCTTAACACCAGGGAGTCCTTGGACGACCTAGAACATCCTAGAACATCAGTAAAGTAGTCTACCATACTCACTGAAGCTATGCGGGTATATTCCGGGGTCAAACTCCGTCGACCTCTGGCTTGTTACGGTGGTAGACCCACAGATCTTAACTCCAGGGAGTCCTTGGATGACCCAGGACATCCCAACACATCAGCAAAGTAGTCTACCATACTCACTGAAGCCATGCGGATATGTCCCGAGGTCAAAAACCATCAACCTCTTGCTTGTTACGGTGGTAGACCCTCAGATCTTAACACCAGGGAGTCCTTGGACGACCTAGAACATCCTAGAACATCAGTAAAGTAGTCTACCATACTCACTGAAGCTATGCGGGTATATTCCGGGGTCAAACTCCGTCGACCTCTGGCTTGTTACGGTGGTAGACCCACAGATCTTAACTCCAGGGACTCCTTGGATGACCCAGGACATCCCAACACATCAGCAAGGTAGTCTACCATACTCACTGAAGCTATGCGGATATGTTCCGAGGTCAAAATCTGTCGACCTCTTGCTTGTTACGGCGGTAGACCCACAGATCTTAACTCCAGGGAGTCCTTGGATAACTCAAGATAGCCCAGCAGATCAGCAAAGTAGTCTACAATGCTCACTGAAGCTATGCGGGTATATTCCGGGGTCAAAATCCGTCAACCTCCTGCTTGTTACGGTGGTAGACCCACAGATCTTAACTCCAGGGAGTCCTTGGATGACCCAGGACATCCCAACACATCAGCAAAGTAGTCTACCATACTCACTGAAGCTATGCGGATATGTTCCGGGGTCAAAATCCGTCGACCTCTTGCTTGTTACGGCGGTAGACCCACAGATCTTAACTCCAGGGAGTCCTTGGATGTCCCAGATCATCCCAATAAGTCGTTACAACAATGCACTGTAGCCTACCGCACTCACTGAAGCAGTCTGGGTAGGATCCGTTGTCAAAATTTTGAAGTTTCAACTTGTTTCTTCGGTTAGCCTGCTGCACAAAATTTCCGGAAGTTTCGGATGGACTAGAACATCCCAGGTGTTCCAAAACCATGCTAAAATGTTTTAATAACATAACTAAACCAAATACAATTGATACATGATGAAAATTCTCCGACAAATTACGAAATCCCAAAGATTCTTAATTTAAGTCATATTCTCAATTTAAGTCATGGACATTCTTTTTTTAAACGATTCTCGAATTAAACACCCCCATTTCGTTGTGTAAATCAAGAATATGGTGTACGAAAATTTAATCGATGAAATTTTCGTGGCATAGGACTTACGGGCTATATCATTGAAGAAATATAAATAATTTTCGTTAGAATGTAATGATCTCATATTTATTAATTTTGTATCCGAAACTCTGAAAATTATACAATCACTAAAACTTTTTGACAAAAACGAACGGCTTTCAAAATAATATATGTTTAGTGCTTTTGGTTCTAAATTTGGTCAATTTGACATGATGTAAGACTGAATGGTGTGAAACTATGTTTTATTTGGTTTCAATGAGTTCTGAAAGTTAGACTGAATGCTTCTAGGTTTTAATAAGTTTTGATCAGATTTGAGAGATTGCGAACCAACATAAAACCACTGACGAACTGACGTGCCACGAGCTAACAACTTTTGACCGCAGTTGTCTTCTTCTTGTTTGGCGTTTTTTCTTCTAGCGAACAATCTGTCAACCGATTTTTCTCTCTTCCCTCTAGCTTCACGCCAATGTTTACATGCAATGTATTGCTGAAGTCAGCTTAAACTTGCATGCGCTTTCAGCGAATCGAGTAGTAGATTTTATTGAAACGACGCAGATTACAATTTGAAGCTAGTCGCAATATCGAAAACACGTGTGGAAGAGAGAATAAGTTCAGCGAACCTGAAGGTAGATGGAGTTGGTGTTCGCTGGAGAAATTGCGGTCAGAATTTTCTCAAAAATATGTATGGGGTGGCACGTCAGTTCGTCAGTGATAAAACCTTGAGATAGGACCAATACGTTTTAAACTGATCTTGAATACCTTCTTAACGGCTTCACTTTGCATTTAATGCAGGTTTAACTCTTATTTAATGCGGCTTTCAGAGTTAATTGTTTTATTTTCAATTTTGTTTGAGTGCTCTTGAAAACCTCTTCAATAGTGTTAAAAAACTTGATTTGTTACTTGGGAGGGATGCCCGAAGAGTTGCGTTAATTTTCCAATAAGTTGCACTGGTTGTTGGTTTTAGTTTTTTGTTTTTTGTTTTCTGGTTTTTTTTCTCATTTGTTTTTTTGTTTTCTGTTTTTTTTTCCTTTTATTTTTTTGCATTCTTGGCGCTGAAGGTAAAATCCTAACATCCTACGATCCTTTTAAGTAAAATGCACATGCACAATCCTAGTCCAACATTTACACAACCCAAAAACGTAGGAAATTATCAGCACATTTCACCGAATCGTCTTTAAAAAAAGAAACTGCAACACGCAATATGTTTCTGCGAATATCATCTTTTGCATTCAATTCAGTTATGCTGCAACTTCAGTGAAACAAAAAATAACACGAGAAACATTTTTCCTGAAGGCAAACACGATCCCTCTGCCAAAAAGGTGCTCACAAATATAAGTAATAACAATAAAAAAAGACAATAGCTGATTACACCTTATCAACAAACTGGCGATCCGACAAATCCTACTTTTAGAATGCATGTTATGGGAAAAGCTTTGTAAATGTTGAAAATTTTTAGCAACAGTTTTAGTCACCTGCTTGAATCTGTACTATATGTAACTTAAACAAAATGTGTGCAACCTTGAATTATAAAAACCGCGTGAATTTCATGTTAACTCACAAATATAAAACATACAATCAAAGAAAAGTTATCTATTCCTGCAGGTGAATTCATTTGTGTTATGCTCGAGGAGGCTGCATGCTCCTTCACGCACCATACACACAATGCTAATAATAATTTTCGTAATTGAATATAGCTCACGGCACGAGATGATTCCAGTCGGAACGCTTTTTTGTTGAGCTGCATTTTTGCAAGTGCAGATGGCAAAAAAAAAGAAGAATTATGCCCTTCTGCACACCTGTCATTAAATATTTAGCCATGCCACGCAAAGGAACCAAAATTGGCCCATCGCTAATGTGTTCTGAGTTTCCACCTGAACAGAGTGCTTCGGGAGAGTATCCTCAAAAATAAGTCTGCAAGACAAGACAAGGCTTATGCATTCCCGGAAGCGGTTTGTTTCAATTGGTATGAACTTGTTTTTGAAGTAATTTGTTGTCTTTTCATGTTTTTTGTTTAACATTTTTAATTTAATGATTCATCAAAACTTTAAAAAATATCAATGCACTTAAAGATTTGGTTCAAATCTAAGCTCAACTTCTATTGAACCCTCCCGCTGACTTCTGACATTTAATATCCATCAAACGTGGTGACGGCGAAACCAACCAAGCGATAGACTGAGTTACGAATCCTGTTACTGCCCCGGGTCGTACCTAACGACGACGGAAATGCACCTCAAAGCTTTCCTTCCGTGCCCCTGCCGAGCCGTACGTGAACCGCCAAGAAGCGATGAAAAAAAAAACAAAATCAATCAAATTGCGCTCACACTCGGCGCTTGCCAAGCAAGCACTGAATGATTACGATGCAAATTTGCCCGAAGAAAACGGATCAACGAGGTTGCAAGTGAAGCGTACCTATGGCGTTTGCAGTTCTGGCCACTTTAGCAATGGTCACTAGGGGGTGTCTGCGGAGTTCAGCGCCGCTGTCCATGGTGAACTGCAAACAGAGATTAGACTTGTCGCGAACTCATAATGGATGTCAGTTGGACTTATTAGAGCCAGGGTTGAACAGGGTAGATCGATTGTAAGTATATCGTGACTTTAAAAAAAGTCAAAAATAATGCGAAACTTTTAGGAATGAACTTTTTGTCTGTTTAAGACAGGGGTGCTCAAAGTTTTTGAGTGGCGGGAATAAGTGTGCGGTCCAAATGATAAAACTTGTTTGTATTTTTTTTTACATTTTCGTCATTTAAGTATTAGAGAACAAAAAATAAAATTTCAATAGTTTCCATTTTTTCTATAAAAAAAAAACAAAAAAAACTGGCAAAAATATTGCAATTTTCATGCTTCTACCGTCAGATCAGGTTATAAAATATTTGTGTTTAAAAAAATATATTGCACTGTCTGGTCTTGGTTGATGGATCATTGATAATTTTGTGACTGAAAACAATCGTTGGTAGACAAATTTAATGAAAATGAAAAATGGTCTTTAACTGAATGCACATGTATTTTCACTTTTTTTTAAATATTTTAAATGGGGTGATTTTGTCTATAGATACAAAGACATAGATACAATTTTCCACTTTAGTAAAATGTACAATTTTCCACTTTAGTAAAATGTGAATGTTGCATAACTCATGTCCAAAAATGTTTAATGAAGTTTTTGACGAAATTTACTGTTTTCAATCACATTCACAAGTGTGAAATTGTTTCATTAATATAGATTTTTCGACAAAATATCTGTTTCGTATATTCAGGATCAAAGTATGGATAAATAGTTAGTTTAAGTTTAACAGAAACTAAATATGTCCACTAAACTTTAATTTTAAGAATTATAACATCACATTACAGGTGGTCCAAAGTGCCATTTTACATGGTCATTCAAAGTGAGGTCGCGGGCCATAAAAAATCATCTCGCGGGCCACATTTGGCCCGTGGGCCACATTTGGCCCGTGGGCCATACTTTGGTCACCCCTGGTTTAAGATATGCAACTACTTAAGATTGCAATTTTCTAATACGTTTCAAAAATCACAGACTTCACCCCTTGTTCCAATATCCCGAAGACTACAGTGCGCTGGTGGCAGCCGCTGCGTTTTATCCCTGGCTCACGTCAGATGATGACGACGACGACTTCTTACGCGGCAAAAAGGCTGCACCCTCAACCACGAGCTATGCGGAATTAACCGAGATGACCGCTGTAAAAGCGCTAATAAAATTCGTAATCATATCAACGAGTAATCTTGGCTAAATTGAAAAAAAAAATTTCCAGCTTGCCGCGGCCCCGCTCATCGAAAGGATAAACTACCGAGCTGCTGAGGATTCGACATTTGGCTGGCAGTCGCACTAGGAGGTGGATCGTGTGAAGATGCAGCCAGGCAGGTTCAACAAGGCAGCTAGCACATGCTTTCCCGCGCTTTTCTGGCACGCATCGATCACAGCAGGCTTCGGCGGTTGGGTGATTTTCTGGGGTCCGCGTGTGCATGTTTCACAGCACGGCATGTCGTCGTCTTTTACCCTTGTTTGCCCCCTTTCGTGACCCCAAAGCCGAGACGCAAGAATGATGGAGTGGGATAATTCGCGTGTTTGCAATCTAGGTTGGGATCGTTGGAAACGAGGCTGGAGGTGATTGGACCGAAAACGTTAGCCAGTGAATGTGTCAAATTTACTCAAATTTACATTGTTGGAATTCATAATTTGTTGCAAGCGATCATGTTTATCAAGAAGTTTTCGCTTGAAATCTGTATTTAAAGAATGCTTGGAACGATGTGACAATCCAAACCTCTTTTTACCTAGGCTCCCATCCAACCCGAAATTGGATTGTTATTTCAACTGCCGACCATTGACTCTACCGAAGCAGGTTTTTGTTCTACAAAACATAGGTTCAATGGAAAACCCGATTTTAGCTATATCTTCATGTGATTGTGCTCATAAACTCTGAAGAAGAACTTCTTAAAAGCTCTTTGAGTGCACTTAAAGGTTCTTATCGTATATCTTTGTTTTCAATGTTATCTTTCTAGGTCTTCGGGAGCTTTAAAGATCAGCGTAATCAGTGTACTCTAATCACTGGCACAACATGGTGGGAATTACCTACGCGAAATGCCAAACAAGTTCTTCTAAAAAAGGAGCTAGAGCGGATGCATGTCTGGATGATACAATTCAAAAACAGTGTTGAAAAGCTCTACTTTCCCTTTCTGCCTCATTAAGACAGACAAAGTTGTCAGTTTCACGGCGGAATTTCAAACTTTTTTTTAGTAACAACATTGTTTCCAAAAAACATTCACCGTCAAAAATCATGGTAATATTACAACTGGGAATGAGTACATCGTATATGTCAGAAAAATGTGTAATTATAGCTCTATAAATGTGTATAGCTCCATTCTTCAATATCTTGTGACGGAGGGGCGGTACGACCCCTTCCATTTTCGAACATTGAAAAAATACGTGACTTCAATCATTTGCGTTCTGAAATGGTGATGGCTTGGAAATTTGGAGTCCAAGAGACTTTTATGTAAAATTGAACGCCCGATTTGATGGCGTACTCGAAGTTCGTAAGGCCGTTGCAAATATTTTTTGAAGTTTATGTCTCTCCGCTCTGACCAATGTCGAGGGGAAGCATAAAAATAAAAAAATATAAAAATTGAAATTAATTAGTTTTTAAAAATGTAATTTTTTTAGGAGTCAACTTTGGCTGTGTTTTTTACTAACATTTTCTATATTCTCAGTAAAAAGAAGTATGCAGTTATTTTTGTAGTGTCCCAGACTATGCCTCTACGCATTTTTTTTTTGCAATTTAAATTATGATGGTGTCATTCTATAGCAGAAAATGTGAAAAACATGCAAAAAAAACAAAAAAGTAACTGTAAAAACGTGAAAAAATTAGATAGGCTAAATGTAATGATGGGAGGTGGCAGAATGGGCCAAATACTACCAAAAACAAACATAAACTAAACAAGATAGTGCAAATTAAAACACTAAAAATAAAAAAAGAAAAACATAAAACAAGAGAAGTAAAGTTTTTCGTAGAACAAAAGTTGCTCAAAATGACCTCCTGAACACGGGAAAAATAAATATTTTCGAAAAAAAAATTTGGGCAGTAGAGGGTTAAATGTTTTCAAAGGAGTTGAAACATGCTTAATATGATTATAAATGCAGGAAAATGCATTTCAACTGGTTTTCAGTTGATTAAACTTAAATTTTCATTAAAATTTTGAAGTTTTTCGAAAAAATATTTTTTGCACCCTGATTATTCAGGACGACTTTGAAGGGGGGGCTCAAAATTTAAAATAACAAAAAACCGTTTTCCGCTCGTGGAGCAGGGAGCCATTTTTTTCTGGGCATCCCAGGGATCAGGGACAAAAGTTACCCCTTAGGACAGAGTTCCGCGCAAAACGATGAGGGTCGGGGCAACTGATGTGTGAGTTAGCGGAGAATTACTCTTATATTCAATTCAATTCGGTTTTATTAGTGAATAATCATGTTACAATAAGTTCATTCGCAGTACATAACAGAGTTTTGGAGTATCTTTCAGCTGTGTGTTAAATCTCAATCCATTTTGGAACGATTACTGCTTTTGACTAAGAGATTACCAAGAGTAAGAAAAAAATTAGAAAAAAACTTACTGAAATTGCAAAAGGAAGGGGATAGAAATAGAAAACGCTTAAACTAGATAACAGTATTTTTTTAATCTATTGTAGATGTGCTTAATCATTAGCTCCCCGAGGGCCAAAAATTGCTCCGCCTTGTTACGGCAGGTCCGAAACCGCATCATCATCTCACCCGCTACTTCTTGCTGGGCCGCATCACCGCTACCGGCAGCGACTACGCTGGCGAACGATCGCCCCCATCCAGGAGGGAACGCTGAGTTGTCTGCGGGAACCGTACGCTGTCCAGCTGCAGGAACGGTTGAGCTCGTATTCCGCTGAGAAGGGTGGGATGCTGCTGCTTTCTTCTTCCTTTTTTCCTGCTCCTCGAGGTAGGCCTTGCGCGCGACGCATCCACGGTAATTACCGGTATGGTTGCCGTCACAGTTGGCGCACTTAATGCGCGCCTTGGTTTGCTCTGCCTTGTCGCCCAAGTCCACCTTGCACGGTAGTGCACACTTCTCCGAGAGGTGTGTTTCACCGCACTTCACGCAGCGGGGCGGGAGGTTGCAGTTCCGGTGGCAACGGTGGCATTGCGCTACGTCCATTGGGTTTTTGGAGTAAAACCGCCAGTTTACCTAAAAACCGTCCAACGGCTTAGTCCGTCGCAGGTCTTGGATTTTGACGGTGCCGCGGTCGAAGTACAACAGGTACAGAGTGTGTGTACCTGTGACTGTTGTCTTGCGCGAGAGCACTTTTATCTGCCGTGGCGTTATTCCGGCACCCGAGAGATGTCCCGTCAGGTCGGCGATTGGGTGGTCTTGGTAGCCCTGCAGGACTACCTTAACAGCGGTCTTCTCAACTGGATCGAATGTGTAGAACTTGAAGTTGCTACGCTTCAGTTCTTTCACCACCAGGTCGAAATTCTTTTTGTTGAAAGTAATCACTTGCACTTTCGATTTGCCAATTTTCAGACAATATTGGAGGCCTTCCAGCAATTCGTCAATATCGTCCACCAACGTATCCAAAACAAAAAATGGAGGTGGTTGCCATTCCTTCGGAGAATTATATTTTTTTGTCGTACTACCGTTTTTGCGTGCACGTCCATCGTCGTCGTCGTCGTCGGTAGTGCTGCTACCGTCGGTGTTGTTGTTGTAGCTTTCCTCGTCACTCAGTCTCGCGAAACTGTTACTGGTGGGAATGTTGGCGGATGTTGATGCGCCACCGGTCGACAGATTGCCGGAAGTACCTAAGCGGAGTCTGTTTCTTATAGGGCTGCGATCCTGGACTCGATAATTAGCGTGTAATAACTCCGGATTGAATCCATCAGCGCACACGCTCCCCTGCACGATGGCGGACGACGCGGCGGCGTTGTTTTGTTTACCTTTTTGCACTCGGCCGGTAGACGAACTTTACGGGTTTTTCGAGGCCGCACTCGAACTACCACGGCCACGACCGGCCTTCGGCATGCTGGTGGAGCAAACTCGCGGGTAATCACGGTTGATTACGGCGGAAAACTCGAAAAAACTTTAGAGCTCTGAGCACTTCACTGCTGCTTGCTCTGGAGGATACACGCAGAATGATTACTCTATTATTTGAGGACCCCGTGGCGCGGTGGTTAGCGGCTTCGGCTGCCGATCCCTCATGGGTGCTAAGGGGCCCGGGCTCGATTCCCGCCCATCTCTGGGTGTTCTGTGTTTGTCCCGTTAGTTAGTAAAATCAGTCTGAAAAGATAAAAAAAAAGTAAAAAAAAAAATAAACCTTCTAATTTTACACCTTCCAAAATGACACTGTTTACTGTGTACAACAGTTTCTACGTTTTAGATTATTGACTTTTTTTTATTTTTTTTAAGTTCAAATTAAACCTTTAGTTTTTTAGGCTCAGAACATTGTCTGTGACATAATAAAAAAAATACTGCATAATTTTGACATGAACTTTAAATATAAAGGATGCTAGCCGATAATATGTCCAAATTAACACAGTCGAATCAAACAAGTCAAATAGCCTGAAATTCCAAAAAAGCTGAAGAATTCTTTATTTCCGCGGCTTTTCTTTGAATATGGATAGATTTTGGATCAGGACAAAATGTTTTATATTACCTCGGAAAATGTGTAAATTAACATCCTATTTGTAATTTAACTTTTACCTAATAATTTTTTTGATTTAATTTTGACTCATAAATTGAAGAAAAATTACATCGACAATTAGGGAATTTACCCGTCAAAGTTTTAAACATACCAACATTAAATAGAACTAAACTCAGATTCCATTTTTTTTATTTTATTACTTCAACTTTGACTTCTGTGAAAGAAAAAAGTTTTAAAATATGTTTCAGCGTTTTTTTGTCAGAAATGCTCTTTTAAGGAAAAAAAAAACCGATAAATGTTTCATTTTTCTGAGATACATTGAAAAAAAAAAACAGAATTGGCCGTCAGCTCGAGCCTTAACTCTCGTCTCCAAATCCCTCACTAAAATCTTCCTGTTGGCCAAAAAACCTGCCAACTGTTTTATTTGCATGCAGAAAAAAATGGCTTGCAATCTTCGGAACACCAGGGAAAAAACACGACACTAATAACGTCATCTTAAAATCAGCACCCTTCTATCGCATGTCGTCGGCGCCGCATAACATCTTGTGAGTGCGAATGTTTCTGATGTCCCGTGGCAGAATGTGTGTGTTTTGGCACCGGTAGACTTTCGTGTTATCGTGATTACCTAATTCACATTTTAACACCTTCTCTACCCAACACACAAATTTAGCCTGTCGTCTGTTTGTTTTAACTGAAACATTAGCCCGATGGCATGTTTCGTTGAACGTGACATGGGTATATCTCGGGGGCTCCTCTTGGCCAGTCAGCAGAGGGACACACACCGTCGAGGAGTCGTCCCGTATCATCGACCCGGCCGCCTGTGGACCGTTTTCAGCAGCAGCGTCGTCGGGAGTCTTGCAACTCGCTCTCTCTGTTTGAACCTCAAAATGCGAACCCATCCATTTCGCATACTTAACTTACGGCAGCTTACGGGGCTCGTATACCTTCAGGAGGACCAAGATGGTGTAAAACTGGTGAAAACTGTGTTTCATGTATTTTACAAATTTTAAGGGAAGGCAGTCATCAATGTATGGTTCAGTAGATTTAATCTTGAATACAATCAAGATCACGTTAACTTTGCACCTTTTCCCATCATCTTGACTTACCATATGCAACTGCTCAAAAGAGTGTTACCAACAGTGCAACCATGTGAAGGTGTATCTTTACACCTTGTAGTTGCAGGTTCTACCTGTCTGTCGTTTAGGAATCTTCTCGCTGGAGCTATCGGGGACTTTCCCTCCCGACTTGCCGACTGCCCCCAACGCTATTGAGATGCATTTATTGCCATGATAATGCATCATCGTCGGGCAGACACCGTCCGTTATTGTTGCAGCAGAGGCTCAGCATGATGTAGCGGCTGTCAGTGGGATTACAAGTGGAAATCCTTTTTCTCAGATCGGTACCGTTGGAAACGCCCTTTGAACACCTTAAGGCAGGCCTGCCCAACCTTTTTGGCTCAATTTTCACAATTGTCCATTTTTTCATGGTTTATTTGATGGAATCGGTTCTCAGATGACCAGTGAACATTACTTTGACAAAAGTTAGAAAAAATATTGTTGCAGGTCGTTTTAATGTAAGTTTTAAGTGAAAATTTGGTCCGGCCCGGATTGATTTTTGACGTAAAATGTAACTAAAAACGACTTGTGTAAATATTTTTCCAAACTTTTTGAAAAGTTATGTTCACTGGTCATCTGAGAACCGATTCCATCAAATATCAAATGAAAAAACGATCAATTGTAATTTTGACGATCAAAAATGTGAAAATTGAAACGAAAAGGTTGGGCAGGCCTGCCGATGATTTAGCATTACCAATAGAATCCTTGGTCATGTGTCAATCCTCTTTGAATCAATTTTCAAATTTTGGATCGCCAAATTATCAATGACGAAACATTGGAAAATTTGGTTTATTTACAATTGCAAATGCAAATGGGTTGTTCTTTTAATTTGGTTTCATTTAAACAACAAAAATTTTTACCTCTTTTCGATAAACTTGAAGTAAAATTTTAAAATTTCATCAATTCTTAAACAGAAGACAAGAAAAATACCTGTTTCCTTGTTCTTCAAAATTGTCAAAAACGAAGAAGAAAGCATATGTTCAAAATGTTATCCAACCCAATTCATCAAAAACAGTCCCAACATGCAACGGCATGTAAAACGGTGGCAATTTGAACTCTCTGTTTCTCCCGCAGTGATCAGTACAAGCTTTTGCAATAAAAAAGTGACCGTTGCGAATATGTTCCAAAAAAGCATAAATCATACACTGGGGGTTGCCACAACGACCATTTTTCATCTGGGCCTACTGTGGTAATCCAATTGTTAAACAACCAAAAATGGCTTGAAAAATCATAAAAAAAAAACAGCGCAAAAAGTTCAAGTGGCGTGGTCATGCTATCTTTTCACATGTAACTTTTTGTCGTTTCGAGAAAAAACAAGTTAAAATGTGGAATTTTGGTGTTTAATGAACTTTTATGTAAAATTAAAGGGCCGATTTGGTAGCGTACTTAGTCTTAAGAAAAAAACATTTTTCTCATAAAAAAAAAATTACAAAAATAATTTTATTTTTCGCAATTTTTTATTACTTAACTGGGTAATTCTCTACCAACTCACACAGCAGTTGCGCCGACCCCTCTTCGATTTGCGTGAAACTTTGTCCTAAGGGGTAACTTTTGTCCCTGAACACGAATCCGAGGTCCGTTTTTTGATTTCTCGAGACGGAGGGGCGGTACGACCCCTTTCATTTTTGAACATGCGAAAAAAGAGGTGTTTTTCAATAATTTGCAGCCTGAAACGGTGATGAGATAGAAATTTGGTGTCAAAGGGACTTTTATGAAGAATTAGACGCCCGAATTGATGGCGTACTCAGAATTCCGGAAAAACGTATTTTTCATCGAGAAAAACACTAAATAAGTTTTAAAAACTCTGCCATTTTCCGTTACTCGACTGTAAAATTTTTTGGAACATGTCATTTTATGGGAAATTTAATGTACTTTTCGAATCTACATTGACCCAGACGGGTCATTTTTTTCATTTGGAACAAAATTTTTCATTTTAATTTTTTTGTTTTTTAACTTTGCAGGGTTATTTTTTAGAGTGTAACAAGGTTCTGCAAAGTTGTAGAGTAGACAATTACAAAAAATTTGATACATTAACATAAGTGGTTTGCTAATAAACATCACAAGTTATCGCGATTTTACGAAAAAAAAGTTTTGAAAAAGTTGGTCGTCGTCGATCATGGCCGTTCATCGTCACCCGCGAAAGACACGGACGACAAAACAAAGAGAAACGCAAAAAGTAACTTTTTCAATTCATTCATTTTCGGATTCATGATCAGGGACAAAAGTTACCCCTTAGGACAAAGTTTCACGCAAATCGAAGAGGGGTCAGGGCAACTTTTCCCGATTTCGTGTGAGTTGGTAGAGAATTTTGGAATCTGCAGCAGCCCAAAAGCTTAATTTTTTCATTAAGAACATTTTTGTTTTCATTTTAAAATTTCGTGTTTTTTGGTTCATTTTTTAGAGTCTAACAATGTTCCATAAAATTGTAGAGTAGACAATTGCAATAATTTTGATATGTAAACATGAGGTGTCTGCTTGAAACCATCACGAGTTATTGCGATTTAACGAATCAAAGTATTGAAAAAGTTAGTATTCGTTGGACAAAGTTTCACGCAAATCGAAGAGGAAAAATTAAACATTGTAAAGTATAAGATGAAGAGTGATTTAAATGCGCGGGGTTTTTACGTCTTTATTGGATCTCTCAGGATTGTAATCGAATTTTGCGAATCAGTGTAGGTCATAAGGTGAGGCAATGAAATCTGCACAACATGGCGTTCTACGTTGCTATGCAGGTGTTCATTTACCTTTGATATCGCCAACGTCAACTTACCGTAGATCTTGAAATTTTCCAAACCATACGTCAAGTTTCTGATTTGATTGCTTTTCACTTTTAGCAGATTGATTTCCATGGATTAGAATTCCTAAGCTACTTACAATTCTCTAAGCTAAGTAATTGTAGATAGGTCATTTACAGTAGTCCTTCTCATCCCGCTCAACGTAACAACAACTTTTCTGCTTTTTTCCAAAGCCCAAGTTCTGATTCAAATGTCCTGGAGAGATTCTCCATTTGAATTCGTTTCAAATTTCATCTCCAACCGGTGCTTGTAATGATGGCAATAAAAAGTGCACGAACAAATGATTTAATGAGCGCTGTTACAGTCGGCAATGCCATCAGAATGATAAATAATGGAATTTTGAGAAATATCACGATTTTATAATTGGGCGGACTGATTTTTTTTCTCTCATTTTTAAAGGCTCATTCTAGAAGCTAAGGACGACAACTCGATAGCAAATCAAATGTAGACCTAAAATTACCCAGTCACTATCGACGAGAAGCTTGTGGTTGGTCGTGAGCAATAAATCACCGCCGGTAAAGCGCACCAGTTAGGTCGCCCAGTAATTTAGCTAACTGTTCTTGAGTTCTAATGGTGCTTAGAGGAATTTGCTACCAAATTTAAAATAAGAAAAAATTTGTGAAAGTACTAGAAAAATATTATTTTTTGCAGAAAGATTGTTTGAAACACAAGAACGATGTCTTCATTTTTTGTATTTTAAATAAATTTATTTGTAAAAAAGGTCCAAAAATCCCCTCGTATAATCAATTCTCAATTCTCAAGTACAACGATCCTAACCTCAATCCGTCAAAGTGTTCTAAACGATAAGTGCAGCGCAGTTGGACATGAAGTTCCATTCTCAAAACCGCCAACTGGTGAGGCAGGTTATATCAAACCGAAGAGAAACGGGTAAAACAATATGTGCACCAGAACAAACAGTAAAACACCGATTCCATTAGCTCACAGTACTTTGCTCAGACGTTAAAAGTGCAAAGCCCCAAAAGAAGGACCTCGCCGATCCAATTTGATTGCGATCACCCCGGTCGTGGTCCGCAGAAATACCTAAGACTTTAGGGTTGAAAACCCCGAGGAATGTTACGAAAAATCGTGACACTCCTCGTTTTCTTCGCGGTTTTCGCGGAGTTCTTTTCCTATAGCTGGTGCAAACTGGCCAAGTCGCGCGTGTGCACGCGACCCTTGTTCCGCGCGCGGTCAGGAAGGTGTAAAAAGCGCTTCATCCGTCCGTCCGATCGCGCCGTCGTTGGTCCCTTTTATGTCGAAAGGAAAGTTTGTTTGCTGACTGGCTGGCTGGTCCGGGTAAGTCCGGGATTTTGCGGCCTTCGGACGGCAGAATCGACCAGCAGAGCGGTTACGCGGAGGGTCGGATATTAGCATCACACAAGGGAGCGCGAGCGACCTCCGCGCGTCATACGGTCGTGCACTTCAAACTTGGCTGGTCTGCACGGAAAGTGTCGGAATTCTTATTTTAAATATGATATTGTCCCTAGCTTGAAGCAACTGTGAAACGTTCGAGTATCAAAAAATAATGGTTAATCAACAATATTTTACAACGAAATTAAATTTCAAGATTGGTTATTATGCCGGCAAAAGTGATTTATTTTTATTTTGATAACAAAATAAAAATCAACTGCTTCAATTTCCCGTGTTTCATTGAGATTTTTAAAATTCAACAGCCCATGCAAGTTGATGCAACTTGCCATGCTGTGAAGAAGGAGGATACGCTTGCGAAGGTGGCAGTTTAGACGACGGACGATCGTCGGCAAGGAACACGGCGGCCATTGATCCCGTCAGATATTGACCCTTGGTGTGAACTTTGTACACAGCAGCTTTGGCACAAGTGTATAAATAAACACCACGTTTCTTAGGAAGCACACACACGTGCGCGGTAAATCAACTCTTTCTTGAGAATCGACCGAAAGCTCACACCGTGACGCATCAGTATCCCTTGGGGGACAGTGAACCCTTGCGGGCTAAGTTGGATCATCGTCTCCAAATGATGTGATGGATATAATTCTTGAGCGACTCATGATTCTTCATAAAGGTGAAACCCTAATGAGCAAATGTGTCAGTTTGGATGACGCAATGCTTCCTCAGAGGCGCCAGCAGCTGCTGGGTTAGGTCAGCAGACGATGATCGTCAGTCATGGTGTGGTCCTTTATGAAACGGATTTCGGAAGAATCGAATCTTGAAGTGAAAATCAAAAATTATAACCGTGATATTACGACTTACTGCACACGATGTTCGAATGGCTTTATTCGCTGCCCAACATCATAATTACTGTTTTATGCCACATTGTTCACCCTTTTACAACTTTACTCCAAAGTTCAACCGGGCGATCATACCAAGGAAAAAAGTGCTCCTGGCAAACTCCACGTAATGTTATTATTTTACTCCACGCGCAAACACCCAAATTACACTCGTCTGGGTGTCCGTTTTTTTTTTCGTTTTTCAAACCCATTTAGCCCCCCTGATTATCAGTCATGTTCCGCGTGAGCATGACCACTGAGGTAGTCATAAATTTGCGAAAATTTCGCTTTCATCCTGAGAAAAGCCTCCCATTTGGGGTAGAAAGAAGGCAAGCTCGTCTCAAATCAGCCAATTGGCCGTCATAAATCCAGGTGGATTTAAAAATCGCGATAAGACGCATGGTCGAGAGCGCGGTCAACAGGGGTGCGATGATCTTGCTTCTTCAGAATAAATGGAATCGTTATCTTCAAGCTGGGGTTACCGTATCATGTGGCTTATAAAATTTGGTCATGGAGTTTGATCAAATTATAATATCGATACTTTCAGGATTTTTTTTCCTTAAAAACTCAAAGCTCATCTTTGCAACAAGCCTGATTCCAATTAAGTAGTCTTCAACAAACGCAAAAAAAAAATATTTAAAAGAATCAAGAATGCCTCCAACTCTAGCATTTTTTTACATTTTGCAACTTTCCGGTACGATCAACCCCTCCGGGATACATCCTTTCACTGAGCAATGAGCGCACCGTGCTCCATTTAAGGAAGACCATTTGTCGGTAATGTTCCACCGCGGCGGTCCGTCTGGTCATTGGCGAATCCGGCAGGATATCTCCGGAGGCGTCCACGCTCCGTCCACCACCATGCCACCACCAGTCTGTGTAATAAACAGTTCGCGTTCGGAGACCGGTTTTGAACTTGGCGTAGTTTTTTTGGTCACTGCCAAGTCCCCCCTCAGCCACCGATCGCGGAGTTCATTGACTTGGCGACCGCCCTCCGGAACCTCCCCATCTTAAGCGTCGCGGTTGGTCGTCGCGATCGACACCACCAGAGTGAGCTGCAGCGGCGGTGCCTCAAATCGTTCACAATTCGTCCGCGTCCGTCAGACGGTTCCGGGCGCATATGATTTAGCCGGTGAAATAACTGGTATTTACCATTGATTGAAGGATGATGATGGGAGAGATTTGCGGAGCAGCGGCTAAGCTACGTGAGAGATGGCGCGCAAGTGATCTATTGGTTGTCAAAATTCGATCGCGATTTGGCCGGCGTGTACGGCACAACAGGTACCACCTATGGCACGGTTACCAAACCTTGCCAGAGGAATTCTCTAGCGATGTGCAACGCAAATAAAGTCGAATGGTAAAATATTGTTAAATCTCGAAACGATATATTTCTAGATAGTAGTATACGTAAGTTTCAATTCCAACAAAGATTATCAAAGATCAAAGTAAGGTACGGCGAAAAAAAAATCAGTTCCCAAAACCTCAGAGAATTGCCCAGTGGTGGCCAAAGGATGGTGGAAAAGTTGAACCTGAACCTGAACGCTGCTGCGTGGCGTGGAACGTGAACTTTGTGCCAAACAATCTCGAAAAGACACTAGAGAGACGGACCAGCCACGGTTATTAATATATACGCCCAGGCTAGTGATTTTGATAAATGCGCTGGAAATCTCGACCCGTAAGTGGTTGCTTCCTGGGCGAAGAAATGACTAACCGATACTTGGACACCAAACCCAGCTGCCGACTGTGTGAATGGGTGAAATTAGATGAAAGTACGAATGAGGACTGATTTCCGACGTTGATCGTATGTCGGAGGAGAGACCTTGATGGTTACGTATGCGCTGATGGAATAAATGCAAATTGGTGTTGTAATGCATTACGCAGTCGCAATCGTAGCTAGGTGTCACATTCATTACAAAGTTCCATTCGAATGAAAATAGAAAGAATAGTCGATTTTTGAAAACTTTGATAAATACTCATCTTTTATGTGTAATTGGTCGTGTGTTGGTTCATGCGAAACATTGTGTCCCGTGACATTCCAATCTTTTATCATGTTTCTGCGACCTTTTCAATACGAATTATGAACATTATTTGTTTTTGTGTTGATAGCAGTTAAATTAATGTCTGTATTGGTACCTAATAGCTTTAAAAACGATCCCTTATTTTTACCAATTTGAGCAATTTGAGCAATACGACTTGAACCGCGTTAGTCGAACTGATTTTTTTTATGCTTGCGTTGATCGTACTGTTTTTCTTCATATCAAATGCGTACGAAACTAAAATTATATCGTTGATGAGCAGCAAACCACGGGTTCATTTCGTGGATTCTCTTCAGAACATCCTCGATTCTGGCACTACGGTGAAAGCCGGGCGTTCCCCCGACATGGGTGAAATTCTAGTACGACGTACGATCAACTGGGACTACGAAAGCAACCAACCTCGGTACACCATCATGCAGGAAAGATTTGCCATGGTGGTTTCATTTTACCCAATACCTGCTCGAACTGCTGTTCGGCAACACTTTCTTTTTGTTCTGAAAGCACTCTTCGAGTCTGGGATTCTTGGTCGATGGCGGAAGAAGTTCATTTTGTTAAGCAATCCGGAACGATATTCGCTGCTCAATATGTATACTTTGTAACTTACCACAAAAGGTTAAACAGAGTGGTTGATGTCACTGTGTCTTTGAAATATTTGTCCAACGTAAGTTTTCACTTTTTTTCTATATTTCTATGGCTTATGAGAATGAGCCACCCTTACCGTTTCAAAAGAACCTTATAAATGATGTTAAATAACATCATTGCAATTAATGTTCAGTTTAATTTCATAGTTTCAGTCGTAAGTTTGTAATTGGGTAATTCTCTACCAACTCACACGAAATCGGGAAAAGTTGCCCCGACCGGAACGGAATCGACGTAACACCTTATAATGTGGCCCTCTTAAACCTTGCGGTTTCGTCAACGGTTCCACAGGTGTGTATCGTTCTTTTTGCGACAAGACTCCGCCTCCCGGGTCTCCTAAGAGTGAAGGTATGGCATGGGGAGAGGACACCGAATACCTATATTTACACTTAGAATTTTTTTTCGGTATTCGAACCAGCGACCTCTGGATTGTGAGTCCAGCGCGCGTTCCGATTGATCCACACAGGCAGACATAAGTTGCCCCGACCCCTCTTGGATTTGCGTGAAACTTTGTCCTAAGGGGTAACTTTTGTCCCTGATCACGAATCCGAAGTCCGTTTTTTGATATCTCGTGACGGAGGGCCGGTACGACCCCTTCGATTTTTGAACATGCGAAAAAATAGGTGTTTTTCAATAATTTGAACCCTGAAACGGTGATGAGATAGAAATTTGGTGTCAAAGGGACTTTTATGCAAATTAGACGCCCGATTTGATGGCGTACTCAGATTTCCGAGTAAACGTATTTTTCATGGAAAAAACACTAAAAAAGTTTTGAAAATTCTCCCATTTTCGGTTACTCGACTGTAAAATTTTTGGAACATGTATTTTTATGGGAAATTAATGTACTTTTCGAATCTACATTGACATTTTTCAATTTAAATTTTGTGTTTTTGCTAACTTTGCAGGGTTATTTTTTAGAGTGTAACAATGTTCTACAAAGTTGTAGAGCAGACAATTACAAAAAATTTGATGATATGGGTTTGCTTATAAACATCACGAGTTATCGCGATTTTAAGAAAAAAAGTTTTGAAAAAGTTACTTTTTGCGTTTCTCTTTGTTTAGTCGTCCGTGTCTGTCGCGGGTGACGATGAACGGCCATGATCAGCGACGACCAACATTTTCAAAACTTTTTTTTCGTAAAATCACATTAACTCGTGTTGTTTATAAGCAAGCCCCTTATGTCTATATATTAAAATTTTTGTAATTGTCTGCTCTACAATTTTGTAGAACATTATTACACTCTGACCCTTCTGGGTCAATTTAGATTCGAAAAGTACATAAAATTTCCCATAAAATGACATGTTCCAAAATTTTTTACAGTCGAGTAAGGCCGTTGCAAATATTTTTTGAAGTTTATGTCCCTCGGCTCTGACCAAAGTCGAGGGGGAGGGGGGCAAAAAAAATGAAATTACAAGCCTAGGTTTCAACATTTGGATGAAAAAAGTTTTTTTAAATGCATTTTACAGGCGTACAGTTGCTTTCCAATCATTAGTTTTGAAAATATCGAAGTATTGGCGGAATATTTTTTTTTGCAAAAAAATACTTTTCGTGGAACTGTACATTGGTATTTCATGAAAATTTAAAATGTTTTCAAGGGAGTTCAAACATGCTAATTATGATTATAAACGCGGGAAAATGCATTTTAACTGGTTTTCATTTGATTAAACTTTAATTTTCATTAAAATTTTGAAGTTTTTCGAAAAAATATTTTTTTTGCTCCCTGATTATTCAGGCCAACTTTGAAGGGGGGGGTGACATAAACTTTGAAAAATATTTGCAACGGCCTAACCGATAATGGGAGAATTTTTTAAACTTTTTTAGTGTTTTTTTCGATGAAAAATACGTTTTTTTCGGAATTCAGAGTACGCCATCAAATCGGGCGTCTAATTTTACATTAAAGTCCCTTTGACACCAAATTTCTATCTCATCACCGTTTCAGGCTGCAAATTATTGAAAAACACCTCTTTTTTCGCATGTTCAAAAATCGAAGGGGTCGTACCGGCCCTCCGTCACGAGATATCAAAAAACGGACCTCGGATTCGTGATCAGGGACAAAAGTTACCCCTTAGGACAAAGTTTCACGCAAATCGAAGAGGGGTCGGTGCAACTACTGTGTGAGTTGGCGGAGAATTACCCAATTACAAACAATTACGGAACCATGGCTGCAGAGTCTGGAAGGTTTTGAAGCGACTCCGATTCTGAATTTAGCAGTGCGATTCCGACTCTGGCGTGTGGCAATAAGCGATTAGTACTAGTATTACTAATAATCATGTAAGGTCAAATGGAAGTGATGGAGCACTCGTAATTTCTCAATTCAATTCGTAATTTTTCATCAGAGATCAGATCGAGCCCAAATTTTTAATTTAACTTAAAAATAATTCTATCCAGAATCGTAAATTCTATTTATTCAGTTCAAACTGGCCTCAACTCCCAAACAACAAATGTCAGCTTGTATTTTACAGTCTTATTAAACCTGCCTCTACTTTAGCATGTTTGCGTTTCGTTATTATACTACCTTTGCAGCCACCGTCGAAATAATGATCGATCTGTGGCACGAAATGCATCCTGGCGCAAGCATTCTGCTGACTTCAACCCAGAGAAAAAAGCAAGCCTCCCTCTTTTGGCGACGACAACTTCGTCGATCTAGACCACTGCGACCTGCCAATTTCACAATTGCTCATGCCTCCGGTGGCATTCGAATACCCTTCGAAAAGTGCATTCCGGGTGACATTTTTTTGCTTTTTTTTGTATTTGGTTCGAACTTGCCTCCAGCAGGTTCATGCGCTTCAGAAACTGATGAAGCAATTTTCTTTATGCAAATATGCCGCCCTGGTTGTCGCCACCCGGCAGCAATGGAAACCGCTAAATTTTGGCGGTAATGAGTGAGCAGCACATCCGTAATGCTGGTAGGTTTTTATGGTCATTTAACTAATGATTATATGAAATTAAGTAGAAAACTTTCTTAATTCTTTTGCATTTTCTGAAGCCTGGAAGTAATAGTTATGTCGAGCAACATTTCAGGTAGGTCAAGCAAACAGGTGTAATGAGCTACTTTTACTTTATAGTGACATGCTTTACTGCAAATAGGTCAACTGCTTTTTCACAGACAAATTCAGTGGTTTTTGCACAGAATTTTTTGATCGATCCATTCAAAGTATGGTATTTAGAGACATTCAATGCATATTGGTGAGCGAATACCTGAAATGCATTTCTTCCGTGTCCAATTCGGTCCCAAGAATCTAGAAATTTTACGTCAGACTCTGTTGAAGAGGAAGCAGCATAACACGATCATTAGTCTCAAGGCCAACGCTATATATATATAACTCTACAGTAGGGTGCCCAGAATATGGGACTTTTTCTCAAAACCTCGCTCTGCAAGCTGAATATTGTTCCTTGACCTATTTTAGGACTCTGGGCCAAATATTAGCAAAATCGGTCATCATTTACCCATTGATACTCGGAGGTGAAGTTTGTATGGGAAAAATCGAAAAAATGTATGGAAAACCCAAGTTTCTTACGGTTTGGTCTGCACGGTGCGCTACTTCCATCCAAACATTCCCAAAAGTGAGTTTCTTATTGATTAATTTAATTTAATGCTCTACAACTTTGTAGAGCATACCAAAGCTGTAAAACTCGATCCTGAAAAGTTATTAGCGATTTAAAAAAGTAATTTTTGTATGAAAAACATTTTTTTCACCAGCTTTAGGCTCGGGTATCAATGGGTTAGTCTCATCCAATTTCGCTCAAAATTTACACAATTGCTTTAAATAACCCAAAAAACTGTTTTCCGCTTGTGGAGCAGGTGGGTCATTTTTTCTGGGCACCCTACTCTACAGACAATTCTTTGATGCGTTTCGTTCCGCGAAGTCTTTCGCAGCTTATTAAGAGTTTTGCATGGTTTTTAAGCAAAGAGGGGAAACAGATGTTCTTTCTTCAGAGTGGTCGTATCTGAAGTCAGAACACGTCTCCCGGCATCGAAACAAAGACATTTTGCCTTTCAACATGGCTACATCCTTTTGATTTGATTGTCTGGATCAAAAGATTTGAAACAAAAATCAAAAGCACATGTCGACAATTTTGTAAAAAATATTTGTGTGTTCGGAAAATTGTTTCTGCACTGTTTGAAATCACACATAACGAGACAAATAGTTAAGATAAAATTCGCAATGCATTGCGTACTCGAACTCATCTCCCACCATAAAACATTCACTCGCAAGATTTGAACCTCCTTTCCGTCACCTTGCAAGTCACCGCTGCTGCCACCGTCGCTATCAGTGCGATCCATGACAACCCGTTAATTTCGTTTATAAATATTTATTTTAATTATAATAAATTAATTTAAGAGGATATATCTGGCCTGTGCACACACCTCTCTGATTAATCATTTTATCGCGATGCTCTTCGCCGGCAGCTGACTGGTGCTACCTTCTACGGCATATAGGCGGCTGGGTGACCAAGAGTACCCAGTCCTGCCCCAACTTAGCGGCTCGAAAGCCGCCTTAGTGGTTCACCGAATCAGCCTGCAATCTTCGGCTGGCGCGCGCGCTAGTTGAATGAAAAGCCGCCACCAGACGGTCCCAGGTTTAATGCAGGTAGGCGCTAGTCAGTTCTGCTAGCGGCGCAATAGTTCGGCGACGATCGAGACATTAAATTTGAGTGTCTAATTTTGTTAGTTTGTCAATCAGTGTGTTATTATTAAGTTTTTAACTGTGCAAATTATTTGCAGCCCTTTGATTTTTTTTTGCTCACCTTGATTCATTTTGGGGTTCCGTGCAAGGAGCGAGCGAAGACGCGTTGTTGAATTTTGTGTTTTCTTTTGTGTGATAAAGGATCGCGTCTTGCATGTATTCTTTATTTGCTAAAATAAGTAGAATATCTACAAATTTCTTTAGAATGAAATATAATGAAAACTCATATTGACAAGGGACGCGTTTAGTTATTAATTTATTTGTTTTGCATACAATGAAAAAAATCATGATAATATTCATAAAGGAATGATGACTGATTTTGTGTCTAAAAAAATGTGTAATATCACATCAGGAACTGGTGAATTTTCATCAGTTTCTTATTAATTTTCATCAGATTCACATTTTCACACATTATTAAGGTAAATTTACTCAAAAAAGAGGTAATCTTCAACCAACAACATTTTCATTCATCCAAAATTCAGCTTTTTTTCTGTGTAGTGATAAACTTGAACTGACCAAGCTTTCCACATCCGGCTGTCTAGTCTTGAACTGTCAAATTTAGATTTTAAAACTAAACGGGAATTATCTCGACAGCAACATCAGATGTTTGCCGTGAGAATAAAAATTAAAACCCAAAATAATTAAATGGGAATTGTCTCGACAGCAGCATCCGATTGCTTGCCTTGAGAATGAAACTATAAACCTTATACACACTATGCCAATAGTCGTAACGCTTGCTTAGAGCGTATCCTACGCATTTTACCTTCCTAAAGACCGTACAACTGCAAGCGAAACTTACTCGGGACACCGTAGAGATTTTCCCTTGTCCCCTTAAAAAAGTGGAGCGTCAACACTTCCCGTTTTCCAAATCCGTTTCCTTGTTTAGGATTTAGGAGCGAAAAATATTTGCAAAGCTTACCACCAATTTGAAAAAAATTACATTATTCACGTTTTCATTCGAAATTTAAAAAAAAACATGTTCGAAGAAAAATTTAAAATTAAAGGACTATTTTACGTAAAAGCATTCTCATCTCAGTATTTGCATGACAAAATTGTGATTGTTTTTTAACTTAAACGAGTGAAACCAACAACATACCAACGTATCCAAAGTCGTGTCGCCTCCACCGAAGATGCACTCTCGCTGAGAACTTTATTTGTTTTCATTATAATTCGATTAAAAAGGCAGTTTTAAGCTGTGAAATCCCTATCGGCATGCGGACATCGTTGAAGCAATGCCGTCATCGAGTCGGTGCGACCAAACCACGATCAGAGACTTTTCAACGGGTAGCATTATTGACTCGAGTCGAGGCTTACGATCCCCGCTGGTGGTGGACACATGGTAAGATCGTGGTCGCAAAGATATACGTCCTGTGAAATTGGTATGAGCTTATGAAGTGGATTAAATTTAATTAATACAATAAAAGGAATTGCACGGTTGCAGCAGTTGTGGTTCAGTAATTGGAAGTCGAACGTTGGTTTATGATCCTTTGCGAAATGTTAGGGAGTATTTTACGTAATGTCTGGTTTCCTAAGAAACTTTATGAAACCTCAAACTGAAAACAAACTACAAAGTTTGCATGAAGGATAAGAATAGTTCGCTTCTCACACATATGTTGTGACGGATGTCCACAATTCATTTCAAGTCACCATTGTTCAATAAACAACATACATATTACCGTCAGTGGGGGTGACTATGGGTCAAAAAACGATACACTTCTCGTAATTTCTTAATAACAAAAATAATTTAAATAACATCGAAAATCTTTCAACGTAGATTTGTTTTTAGATAGTTTACTAACATTTTTCCAAAATATGGTGGATTTGAATTAACACTAACTTAAATGCCAATAGTTTTTGAAATTGACCCAATCTCACCCCTCAGAGGGGGTGACATTGGGTCAAATGAAACTAAAATGATGCTCAAATATAACGATATGGTAAAAACAAGTCATCCAACAGTGTTTCTTGTTTGATGGAATCGTATTGACATGCTACAATGTTTGAAGTGGAGATTTTCAAACAGTTGGGTAGTTTTCGAGCAATTCCAACAAAAATATTAGAAAAATGATTTTCGAGAAGTGATTTTTTGCCAAAAACGTACCTCAACTTTAGACAGCTGCCAAAATAACAGGATTTGTTCTAGGAACGAGATTTTTCCAGCGAAGTCATCTTAAGATGTCCCCTACACAACCCTTTTAACAGAATCCAGTTTCATTGAGAAGAACCTGAGAAATGGTAAAATCCGTAAAAAATCACTTTGACTCAATCTCACCCCCAGACCCAATGTCACCCCCACTGACGGTACTTGCAATTTTTAAGTTGTGTGCAACAGCGCCCAAACTTAAAACCAATAGACCCTCCAAAAATGTCAAATTTGATGAGCTATTTTCCAAATTTTTTCAATCCAAAAAAGGAAATTGTGGATATTGTATTATTGAAATTAATTGTATCTTGTTTAGATTTCAAACCGTTTCGTTTCCTGTTTACAACAACATTCAACAATAATGCAAAATTGCACACAGCATTCCTGGGATGAAAGCTACAAATCATTACAAACAGTTTTGTTGCATCGTAAAACTGTAATTATCTAGCCGTCAGTTCAACTCACAATTTGCTGCGATTTAAACCGAAACTTCCCAACCTCCCAACCCAGCTCAAACATCATAATCTCGCGCCCACTGACTTGTTCAAATTTCCACTTTGGCAAATGCCACTTTAACATCACTTTTCATTTGTGTACAAGCCAAGTTCCACCAGCCACGGCACAACGCGGACGGCCGGACCACCAGGTTCCATTTAGACCGTGTCCCCGAAGGGGGGCCCACAACTTCTGCTTGGCCACCAACACCACAGCAGACCCACGGGGAAGAGAGTGGAATTATTGTTCTGTGTGTTTGCCGCCGTTGTTGTTGTTGTTGTTGTTGATGGCGGTTGTAGCTGTCGGATTTTCTACCCATTTTTGCATGTAAACAAAACTGCATTATAAAATTTATTAACACTTTCACCTACGCATCGTGTAATATGCAGTCATAAGGGAGCTCCCCGACACTGGCCGTCCCAAACGGGCCGTCCTGCCAGCCGTGCCGTGTGGCGAGAGATTTACATGTCCAGCAGCCATGGGCCGTGGAGTGTTGTTGGTTGGTGCTTTTACAAGGGTGGGCAGTATCTTTCACGTTGAGCGGTGGGAAACGGGAAATTCGCTTGTGGAAGAAAATCACCGAATAACCACCCTGAGGTAGTCTTCTGTGCATAGTATTCAATTCAATTTTCAATTCGGTTTTATTTGTGAATAATCAAATTACAATGGGTACATATTATGAACCTAACAGAGTTTTTGTGTTCATTTCAGCTGTGTGTTACGTCTTAATTCGGTTTAGAGCAATTATTACTGTTAATTAAATGCACAAACAAGAGTAAGAAAAAGTTTTCAAAAAACTTACGCAATTTCTGTGCATAGTATCTATGCGCCAGAGATTGCGATTCTCGCCAAACATATACTTCCATTAACCTTCTACTGGAGTATGCACTTTGGTGGTTTATGGATAAATTGAGACGGTAATTTTCTATTTGTTTTATTAAATTTTTGTATTATTTTTCTAATTGATAAAAATAGCACGGCTGTTTAAAATTAGTATAATGTGTTCCCATTAGTTTATCATAGCCTTTTCAATTAATTTATTTCCCTCTAGTAGTGAAACAGTGTAACTGTGAACAGCTGAACTAAAGGGATGGTCAGATCATTTCATCATCCGTAGTGCTGCAATGAATGTTAGAAGCTTTCTCATCATTGAAATGTAGTGGATTTTTGTTTGGGTTTACCTAAACCGCACTACGGATTAATGATCAGAAACTAAAACTACTTCCAAGTCGACAGTAACCCAACTCAATCTTGCCATTAGTCACAACGTCAAGGGTTAAAGGCCGCCAAAGTGTCGAGACATCAGGCGTGCGGCCGCCGTGTGCCTTTCTATCGCCGGTGGCGTGACCCAACGCAGCCAGCCGACTCCTGCGGGATGCGATACAGGTTCGCTGAAGTCAGCAAATCGAGAGAGCTTCTCAGAAGTCACGCGCGCGCGCACACGCTGCTGCGGTTTTTGCAGGCTTTTATGCACTTTGTGCTAACCTGCTCTGGTGTACCACCTTTGGGTGAAAAGTGCAGTGCAGCTCCTCGGAAGTAGTAACCAGGTTGAATGGCCCAAACTTCACTTTTGCCCTATGCCCAGCCGGGCTGCTGCTCAGCAATTTCAATTGAGACATTTTCTGTGCTGCTCGCTGGGAACGCTTTTCAATGTAGTTTTCGCGGGAAAATTTATCCAATATATTATGATGTCAGTTTAGCTGGGAAGAAATTCCAATAATTTAGATTTCCATCAAGACATTTTGTTGCGGGGTAGTACGGTTAATGACTGTCAGACGGGAAGAGGTAAGGAGTAGAAGAATGCTGAAAGCGTGAGTGGAACGCCAACTTGAATGGACCATTCAAATCTGGATCCGACCATCTGCCATTGGTACATTTATTGAGTTGGAAACTGCAACAGTTGGCATTGTTCCGGTTCGGGATTTGATGTTTGAAAAGTCGTGCAGCAAAGTGCACACCTGCTGTAATATTTTAAACAGTCGCAGATCGAAATGAATTTCGCTTGTGCGGTAATCACACGGAAGTGGTGTATAAAAAGAGTTCATGCAACGAGGAACTTTCTATTTCTTCTTCATTTAATTTATAGCTAATCGTCCTTTATTGTAAAGAAACAGTAAAGAACAATAATATGAGGGTAATGATGCACTCAGTCTTAATCATGTAGTTTAGTGAGTTTTGAATACACAAAAATAGAGCACGCCATGTAAACAATAACAAACACGTTTTGTTTCGTTGACCATTCTATGCATCAAGCTATGCATTGTCCCAAAGTTTAGTTGAATTTGGATGCCCAAATATTTACGGTAGTCGAGCTCGTACCCGTGTCAAACGCGTTCTGACCTGAAATCCCATTGGCCAGTTGTCGCACCTACATCAATTTTCAGGGTGTGTCAAGTTAGCACGACAAGATTGAAACATCTTTCATATGAAAAGTGACAACAATGCTGTTTTTCGGTTTTTATTGAATATCTCAAGATTGAAAACAAATTTTAGGGATCTGTGAAGGTCAAAAGGTGAGGCGTCTTAACTCAATTTGGCCCAAAATGTACGTGCGACAAGTTAGCACGACGGCGACGAAATTTAAAAGCCATTTCACATTCTTAAAAATGATAAAATTAATAGAATGAATAGATTTTCCGTATACTACCATTATTCGAATATCAGGGCTCAATATTTTAACATCAATGATTACAAAAATAAATTTTATAAGCAGATGGAAGCAGAGGATTTGAAAAGAAATACTACAACAATGTTTGCCTAGCGAATTGGCAATAAGGACTTCCGATTCTTGATAACGTTAGAACCAAACTACATGCATTCATTTGAGCAAGAAAACAAACCTGTACCACTATTTGTTACACAAATTACACACATAATTTTCCCAACTATCTACATTGTATCTCCTTAAGAGCCAGCAACGCTTAGAACATTCGCTGGAAATATGATACCACACCACCAGTGATATCGTTGTTTCGTTGGACGAACATGGTTTCTGGCCAATGCAATGGTCTGACAACAACCATCCTCTGCAGCATAATGCGTTCTAGTCAGTATAATTTTAGTCATCCCCTCTTTTGGAAGCACACGGAAAACATATTAGCAAGATTGTTTGTACCTTACATGTCGTTCTCCGATGTACTTTATTTTCCCCATAAAAAACTGTGTTTTCGCGGAAGAACCACGTCCTCACGGTCGTTCTAAACAACGTCAGCTTAAGTTTAGATTTCCTAGTGCAGTCTTGCATAATTGCAGCGTGGACCACCAGACTAAACCAGATAGAATTTAAGGCTTTTTTTCAGCCTCATGTGGTTTTTGTTCTGGTAAGCTGCATTAGAGTGATAATAATAGACCCTTTGCTTGTTGTTTACTGGTTTCCAACACGGGATGCTAGTCACGTGGTACATTGTTATGGTTTCATTTCCTGAGCAGTGTCACTTAACCACTTGCAATAAGTTTAGACCAGGTTGCCTTATAATGATAAATTAAGCGATAGAATAGAAGCAGATTATTTTGAAAAAAAAAACCCTTATTTTCGACCCGGCCCGCTAGGAACGCTCCGTCAGTTATTTTGCAACTTTGTTGTATGCAAGCTATATAGGATGAGATCGTCCGCATGTCAACACGACATAAATATTCTTGTGAAATTTGATATCCATGCACGAGACCATGCTTTCTGAGATTTACTTGTCAGTACTCTATTTAAGAGAGTATGGTGAGAATTAAAACTAAATAGCTTCAATATTTATTCAACATCCACCCTCCAAGAAGTCATGATTTGTTTTAGTTTTGCGATTTATTGTTTGTTTAATAACATCGAACAACCTTTTATCTGCACAATCTCTATTCATGGAGAATCATACATTAGAAGGTCCCCAGAATCACGTGCAATTTGAACTTATTTTTTTTTTTTTGAGGGCTGAAAGGTTTTTTTCTTCATAATGTGCATGGAAAACACAACCCGACATGGCAGTAAATAAACGCTTCAGTTTCAATTATACCCAAAATTTACAATTTTATTTATTGACCGGGTAATTACTAAAATTCAATTCTGTCGATTGTTGCGCGTTCAGGGAGCCCAAATATATCATACCTTGACGAAACTGAAGCGTTTACTGACATCAACTTCAAAATTGTCGAGTTGTGTTATCCAAGAATGGCTCCAAATTTTTGTAGGTTTTTTTTTAATTATCGTCGAATTACTGTTATAAAAACGGGAATTAAATTCCACTTGCGTTCGTGGTGTAAACCGTCCACAATTTTTGCACTCTTAATCTTCAAGGATTCGATTACGGTGCTTTGCAAATTGTAGGGTCCTTAGCGCGTCCGAGTGACTTAAAGTGGCTTGTTTGCCTTTCCGGCATCTCATCAACAGACTCTGGCAGGCCCCGTGCGTGTGTGCACTACTGGAGTTCGTTAAAGGATCATTGCTTGTATTTCTTGTTTAATCAGCCGAGTGTGCAATTATTGTGCGTCCTCTTCCCTGTTTTGCCAGACTTGATTATTCATTTAGTTCGCATGCTTGACCACTCTCTCGCCCTCAGATGGAGTGTTTATTTGTCGATGATGATGAAATCGATCCCACCGTGGTGCGCGAGCTAGGGTCTTTAATTGCCACGCTGGGAATCGGTTCCATCAGGTGTAATTACTCAGCTGCCAACGGCTAGGGCAATTGATTTTGTAACTCTGTACCGGTCAGCATAATTACTAGAGTAGTTCGGTGCTGATGTCTGATGATGTATACGTTCCCCTTTTGGGAAACAATCGGTGGGTGGCTTTTGGCGTGACCGGAACACATCGTTGGGTTGCGTTTGGGGACCCCTTGGTGAGCACGCGTTGATACCCAAAGTGACATCTGTATCAACAATCTAACAGAAAAAAAAACTAATATGTTCGCACCCTGACGTCGGTCCGATTCGGTCACGTCGATTACGACCCCTGCGGGACCAAGTCATCGGTTGCACGACATTCCAATCGCTCTCTGAGGTAATAAGCCTTCCATTTCGGTTGGATCCACATTTCAACCGACTGACAAAATGTTATGAGAACCTACAGCCACATTGCAGTGGCCACCGGTCATCATCGTCGTGACAGATTGACCGTAAAATTTGTCGCTGTTGCCGCCATCCGTCGTGTGTATGTCACACACTAATTTGGACCCAACGACAAATCACTCTCTGCGGGATCGCTTGAAATGCTACCGAAAGGTGAGTTTGGGTGAAACAGTCGTCATGATACTCACCGTCCTACTATAGGGTTGCATCATCCACTCCACTCGGATTTCTTGACCTGAACTGCGAATAAAAAACAGAAATCCACATTTCACCCATGATCGACGTGCGATCGAGCTTTGTGGGGCTAAAGTGTCAGCAGATCGAGCGTGAATTATGTTAAGAGAGTGTGAATGGGAAATGATCGACAATGTACGTCATAGATTTGGGTATTGACGACCTGCTAATACGGTTGATCTTCTCGTAGCGGGCACCAATGAGGAAAGAAAGAAGTAAGAAGGGTTTTTACGCACTTTCGTTAATTCATAACGATTCGGTGATCGCGTTTCCTCACTGATCGATATTTGGTTCCTGATTGCAGTGTGTACACACAGTGGGTAAAATGTGTTAAAATGATGAAGATAATTGTTAACTGTTTAATCATGACTCTCAATGATACTCTATCAGTGTCAATGAATCATTTGATGATTTTTGATTGTTGATTGTAATGATTGATCATTGATTGTTAATTTTTAAATGATGATTGTCGATTGTTATTTGTTAATTGTTGATTATTGATTTGCTGCCTGTGTGGATCAATCGGACCGCGCACTGGACTCACAATCCAGAGGTCGCCGGTTAGAATCCCGAGGCGGACGCAAAAAATTCTAAGTGTAAATATAGGTATTCGGTGCCCTTTCCCCGTGCCATATCTTCACACTTAGGAGACCCGGGAGGCGGAGTCTTTGTCGCAAAAAGAACGATACACGCCTGTGGATCCGTTGACGAAACCGCAAGGTCTAAGAGGGCCACATTATAAGGTGTTACGTCGATTCCGTTCCGATTTGCAATTGTAATAGTTGATTGTTGATTATTTTGTTTCGTTGGTTGATTTTTGATCAGTGCATCTGAGTACCACTATGCGTTTCTTCCGAGTGTGCACTAAATACGGGTCAAAATTGTTTTTCCCATTCAAACGGAAGTCATTGCGCAATCCAACCGCCAAGTGTGGACCATCTGGTTGCTCTACTATGAAATCGACGACGTCGGCATAATACATTGGGTTGACGTGATGATGCAACAGCTATCTTGAGGTCTCAATCTTTAATTGAACCCGTGCTCGCGCGTGATTTATCGGTCGATTGGAATCGATCGAAATGCTCGCTTTATTCCCCAAAAAAATGGGCGTCGATGTTTGGGAACGTTCTGTCACAAATCATCACGATCGATTTTTAAGATGATGTCGTGGAGAAAAAAAAACAGGCTTGGAAGATGTAATTACGAGACTCTGGTTTTGAGGCTTTCGCTGATCGGAAGTGACACCTCTACAAAGTCCTAACAAAGACTGTTGGATGATAATGTTACAGTTGTTGATTGAGGCAATGATAATTTGTGGCTATCGTAATGAAATTGAGCAGACTGCATCACGTGTCACGAAATGTGTGTCTCGATAATAAGCGCTTAAACTAGGGCACAACTGTTGTTGGATCTCAAGTAAACCGCAAAACAGAACTCAGTTGTCATTGAGCGGAAATTGATCGTGTAAATTCTTGTTTGATTTGATCTACCTGGAGGATCAATTGTCAACATTGTTTCATTTGGACAAGTCTATTTTTGTGTGAATAAAGCTATGAGAAAGCATTACAAACCAGACCAGATTGATTATGGATTTTTTTATATAAAACAATTTTATCTTACATCCGATTGGTACATTTCCGTTGATGTGTCAGTTAATTCAATTCACCAACCGTGTAAACCACAGAAGGTGAGATTAATAAATGTTGACACCCTGTAGGCTGTGGCTGTTGACAATGGCCAAGAGTTGGGCTTTGGTAGCAAAAGTAGTTTTTAACCAACTGGGTAAGTGATACCCTACGGGGGATGTTTTGGCTGTGGTTTTTCAGTCCAAGTACCATCGAGTGTGCTTAATGTTGTCAACCATGAAGCAAACGGCGGCAGGGTGGGTCGTTTAGAGGCTTCTGGTTGACTCCAAGGTGTAGACGTCCTTTTCAATTAATTAAGTAGGATATTCACTTCTTGTGGCAAATTTCCTGGGACTGGAACGAATGAAAGTAGGACTCTAGGAGAAAAAGTAGACTGTCAATGCCACTAAAATACTTCAGATCAGCCCAAGATTATTGCGGTTATTACAAAAAAACATTATAAAAAAGCTCAAAACTTCAGTTTTATATAAATCAATTTTGATTCTGGATATAAACATCTTTTAACATTAATTATCTGTGTTACCATAAAAGCAAAACTAATCGCTTTGCACTTAATTCCATTAAAACCAAATCGGTGACAACGACGTTGAGTTATAATTTTTCAGTTATTCATCTTGTCTGAAACCACCCTACCTTGGCCAGGCCCACACTAGGGCCAAAAATATTTTTAAAAATATGGGTGAAAAGAAAAAAAATAAAATTATGGAAAATTTAATGAGGGGTCTCTCAATTTTTAGGTAAAAATAAGTAACTGCCAATTTTGAGCCAAATCGGGTAAAGGTTAAGAGGTATGGAATGGGAAAATTCGCAAAAATGTATGGGCAAATGCAAAAAAAAAAATTAAATTCCGCCAAAAGGTGGCGTTTAATGTTTGGGATCATTGTCAACCATGAGATTCTTATGAGCAATTCCAGCTCAAATCATGAATTTTTCTGATACTTTTATACCCGACTTTCTCCGATTTCAATTAAACTTTGAATAAATGTTATCCTATAGGTCTATATTATCAATTTTTGTGTATATAGAGCCAGTTACACTCAAGAATGACATTCGAGAAAGGCGTAAGTTATTTTAATATTTTGTAATTTAAAATTGCTGTATCTTAATGCCATTGCATTGTATCAAAAAGTTTTTTTTTTCGTTTAAAATATTTGAGAAAATAGCCTAAGATGTTTCAAAAAGACTCACGAAAAATGCAGGATGGTATGTCTTGCCTAAAAAAATACAAAAATCATATGCTTAAACTGTTTTTTCAAAAAGTGGTCTAAACGTATTTTTTTTAACTGATAATGGGAATCGATTTCCTATACAATTATACATAGAAGTCATCAAGTTGACCATTGTCCTTGCAATCCTTGTGAAGATACAGCGGTTTTAAAAATGTTGAAAAAATAGGATTTTTGTGGTTTTTGGCCATTCTATGTGACAGACTTGATTTTTTAGTCTCGAAAATATTTAAACCGGAAAGCTCGTCCAATTTCCCATAAGTTTGCGTATGACAGCTGTAATTCCAACTGCTTACCAGCGACTCTATCTAGACAGGACGAAGACTCCTACACCTGGAATGAGCTAACGACTTAACTTGTAGATTGGCTAGGCCAACGCGTTTACTTCCCCATCCGATGAAAGACGTAATCAGCCAAATCTCGTCTCGAAAATGCCGCCCCGACTGGGAGCGACCCCGGACACTTTCAGTGCTTTTCAGAATTTGTAGACTCAGACTTATTTTTCAATTATTGGTCAATACCCTACTGACTTCTGTTTTTTTTTAATGTTCACATTGAAAGTATTTTTTTCTACGGTTATAAAAACGCCCGCTGCTTAAATGCGATGTGTGTCAGTCCATTTCAAATTTATTTGGAACGTAATTTTCACACTTATTTTCGGTGTCATCGCCCAATTGGGATGTCCAGAACAATTTTCATCATTCGGAGCCAAGGTGAAACCATTCTTCGTGGTAGCCTCTGGCCATGCCGCCATCAATCACAACGCGTTGGCAACGAGATCGCGCACCCACGCTCCTCAAGAGCATTCCGAGAATTTTTTGCAAAATTGCAGCGATATGTCTTGAGAGATGCGCTTTCTCGCCCTTCTACCCCAGGTCCAAGCTGTAATGTTGCGTTTGGCGCTGACCATGTTGCGCATATCATTGACGTTCTCTGCAGAGGTTCGTGCGACGACGAGAAGGAAGCGTTTTGGTCCCAAAAGGGTGAAATCTCGCACAAATCGATTGCCATAAATTGCTCACCCGGTGATGTCGAAGCGGCGCTTTTCTGCAAACGCAGTCAACGCTGGAGGCACAACTGGGGCAGAGGCCGAGAACGTGGGGTAAGATGGGTTCGCCCGGCAGATCTGTGTGCCAGGCCGAGCGCGCACAGGGACATTCTGACAAATTAGGCGTCGTGAGCTCGCGGAACTGAAGGAGGTTCGAGCGTTAGATATTTCACTCTAATGCCCGTATCATTGCATAGTGAGAGCACTCTCCAGTCACTGAAGTGTATGTTAATTTGATGAACTTCTTTCTCTACGCGCGTGAGACTACGCGGGGACTACTTCCCCGATGCGATGCGCTTGAACCGTTGAGATGTACTCTTCGAGATCATGGGAAGCGGACCACAACCACGAACGGCAGCAGCCGGCAGCGGATCATAAGGATAGGAAGAAAAATGGGCCCCACAACCGTAATTATATTCTTCTCTCTCACTTGGATGATGCTCGCGCGTACGAATCGCTCCGTGATCGTTACATAACGCGTTGTAACGTATAGCTGCTGCTGCTGAGGAGGAAGAAGGTGTACTAGGTACTACCTGACTTGTCTCTTATTTCTTGAAAGCACGCGATGCTGCCCAGAGAGCATCGCGTCACTGCAACATAATGATGGATAGATGGAGAAAGACTGCAGGCAGATTCGTAGCGTTTTTGAACGCTGATTTGACTTGTGGAAAGGATGGAGTGAATTCGTGGAATTGGTTCTTAAATTCTTCTTGCATGCATTTTTGTAATAAAAGTTAGTTTCATTTATAAGATTCATTCAAAAATCAAACCAAATCGTACTAGGCTCAAGCAAGAAACGAAGCAAAAAGATAAAATAAAAATAATTACAACGACCTAACAACATGGTAGATATTTTAATATTTTAAAATACAATCAACAGTGATACCTTTCGAAATTTTGTCAAAAAATTGTGATGTCGAAAAAGTGTCAAATGAGAGAGTTTGTTGAACTACTTTGTTGAAAACCGGAAAGCAATCCGAGTTAATCCTGCAATTTTGTTAGCAATTAGATGAAGACATTCAAATGTGAAACTCATTTTGTTCACAAACTTCAACACTTCTAATTGGAACAAAAACTAAGTTGTGCCCAATTCATCAGTAGTTGCAGCGTTTCAATCTTTATCTCATAAATTTGCATATATGCTCACAAAAACTTTATCCGTACATCGAGATTTGAACCAATTTTTGATCTTTAAAAAGCATTGGAAAGAAGAACTCTTAAAATTTAAGAAAATTATGGGTTGGAAGTTTGACTTGATTTATGCGACTTTGCAAATGTCTCTGAAAATATTTTTTTTTTAGGGTTCAACTTTGGCTGTATTTTTAAATAACATTTTCTATCTGTTAGGTAAAAAAAAGTAATTTTTTTAGTGTCCCAGACTATGCCTCTACGCATTTTAAAATTTAAATGATAATGGTTTCATTCTATAGCTGAAAATGTGAAACAAGCAAAAAAATTAAAAAGTGACTGTAAAACATGAAAAAATGATCATGAAATGATAGGAGGTGGTAGAATAGGTCAAATACTACCGAAAACAAACATAAACTAAACAAGATAAAAGCAAATTGAAATACTAAAAATAGAACAGGAAAAACATAAAATGAGAGAAGTAATGTTTTTGGTAGAACAAAAGTTGCACAAAATGACCTCTGAACACGGGAAAAATAAAAAATTTCGAAAAAAAATAGTTTGGCCGGTAGAGGGTTAAGCAACATCTTGTCCAGATTGTTTGTTGTCTCCAGAGTTCCCAAATGAACCGGTTAGGCTAGGTGCACCTATAAACTTGGTTCGGCTTAAACCTTCCTTTGTGGTTCAATCCTGGTTCAGTGAACCATGAACCATGGCTTACAATGTATCATTAATTACACCGTAACATTCATCACACCGTAACATTGTTACACCGCATCATTCGTTACACCGTAACATTCTCTTACACCGTAGTATGGTTACACCTTAACATTGTTACACCGTAACATTTTTAAACCGTAGTATGGTTACACCGTAGTATGGTTACACCGTAACATTGTTACACCGTAACATTGTTACACCGTAGTATGGTTACACCGTAACATTGTTACACCGTAACATTGTTAAACCGTAGTATGACTACACCGTAGTATGGTTACACCGTAACATTGTTACACCGCAACATTCGTTACATTCGTTACATACATCGCAACATTCGTTACACCGTAATAATGTTACGGTTTAAGACTGTTACGGTGTAACAATTTTACGGTGATTTAGGGTTGAACAGTGTCACGGTGTAACAAAGCATGCCGTTTAGCCTAACATTCTTTGAAAAGGTTCAAGTCAGGTTCAAGCCTGGTTCAAGCCAATGGTTCATTTTGGCTAGCCTCGCTTGGTTTGAACCAAATGAACCAAGGCTCACGGCTCTCGGTGAGCCTGAGCCGACGATGCTTGCCGACGTGTGGTGTGAACCTGAACCAGAAAAATGAAACTAGCCTAGCCGATGGCTTAGGCTCGTGGGAACACTGGTTGTCTCTGAAGACAAAGTCCAGAATTCCTGTTTATAAGTGGATACCTGACATTTGATGCATTTAACCTGTATACTTTTTATATGATCCTTGCAAGTTTGTTTTTTTCAAAAGCAAGCACAGGATACTTCACTTGATCTTTCCACAAAAAAATTACCTCATTTAGTTTTTAAATGCTATGAGTTTTTTTGTTTAAGAAAATCAGCCCTTGGTTTATGAGGGAAAATAATCAGTTGTGATTTTGAAGCATTTGGAGTAATTTTACATTCTTGCAAATAAGAATTTAAAATACAGTCCAGACCCGATTATCCGAAGTTCTGATTATTCGAAGTTTCGATTATCTAAAGGTTTGTACGGGCTTCGGATAATCAAATCACAAACAAAAAAATTCTTTCAAAAAAAAAAATAATTACTTTTAGCTTTAAATTCGAGTTTGGCGACCCCATGTTAGTCAAATTTGTATAGTAAATTGCCCATTAATAAAAAAAATGCATTTTTCATTTTGTATTTGATCACCGCCAAAATTATTAAATTTTAAAATTCTAAAACAATTAAGCGTAGATTAGGAGTCATATTTAAACTGAACAGTTAAAAATATGACAACGATTTTTTTGTGATTCGAGTATCCGAATTAAAGTTTTTCCAAAGTCTTCGGATAATCGAGCCAAGCTTGTTTGTGATCTTCTTGTGATGACACGGATGCTTCCACCTTTTACAGAGATGCTTGTGTCATCAGCAAATAAAAAAAAAAGATTTCTGACATTCTGGGGGAAAAAAGAAATGAAATATTGTATAAAATTGATCCAAAATACTACCTTGAGTGACGCCAACGCGCACAGGAAGTTGATCAGATTTGTCGTTCTGATACCAAACCTACAGATTCAGATCCATAAAAAAAATAATAATGTTCACGATATAAATCGGAAATTTCTTTTCAATTTCGCAATCAAACCTTTGTGTCAAATGCTTTTTTTATATATCTGTGAACAGTGCATGTGTGTCATAATGCATGATTAATACTTTTCACCCACTTTGTATCAAAAATAATACCATAACCAAGCCAACACTGCGTCCTGAGTACTGTCCTTGGTGAGCAGATACTCGATCGAGTTCATTAATTTCGTTTCGACAGCTTTCTCAGAATTCTGCCAGCAGCAGAAAACTTTCTTTTTGCGTGTTTATTTTTGGGTTGTCGTTTTCGTTTGAAAGTGAATTAATTTACTGTCATAAGGATGAAAAAAAGAATCAGCAAGACAAAAAACAATCATCCTACCATGGTTATACTTTATTACATGCTTCGCCGTGCTTTATTGAATGTTGCACCGTTGGCAATCGAAACTTTCTTTCGCAGTGAATGAACGCTTAACATGATTATTGAAAAATGAATTTAAACTTTAATTGATTACATAAACGGTTGCATACAGAGGGTGAGAAGATCCTGAGACAGATTTCTGCTTAATTTCCATATTTTTGTTGCTCCCGGAGACCTTTTCAGATCTTCGTTGGCAGCTTGATTGTGACGGACTTGGTTTCCGTGTACAGTTCAATTCCGCTGTAGCCCAGCTCGCGACCATTGCCGGACTGCTTGAATCCTCCGAACGGAGTGGTTGGTACGACGTAGTCGTAACAGTTGACCCTATAATCGAAACCATCAATAACTGTTGGATTGTTTGCGATGGAGGATAAATCTTACCACACGGAACCGGCCTGGACGGCATTCGTGAAAACCAGCGCAGTGTTGATGTTGTTGGTGACGACACCGGCGGCAAGGCCGTACTCGGTATCGTTGGCCCGCTCGATGACCTCGTCCAGCGTTTTGAACTTGAAGATGCTCTGCACAGGTCCAAAGATTTCCTCCCGGGCGATCTTCATGTTGTCCGTAACATCCGAGAAGACGGTCGGTTCTATAAAATAACCCACACTGCCGAAGCGCTTTCCACCGGCCTGCAGCTTGGCACCTTCCTTGTTGGCCGATTCGATGTAGCCCAGGATCTTGTTGAACTGCTCCTCATCGACCTGCGGTCCCTGCTGGGTTCCCTCCGCGAAAGCGTCTCCGACCTTTCGTGCGCGGGCCATTTCGGCAGCCTTCGCGACAAACGCATCATAAATGCCCTCCTGCACAAAAGTGCGACTTCCAGCGCAGCAGTTCTGGCCGTGATTCGCAAAGATGGCATTGTGGGCAATCTCCACCGCTTCGTCCACTGAAAATGTTAATGAATTAGATATGGAGAATTCGCTCTTATTTTAAATTACTCACAATTGGCATCATCGAAGATAACCAGCGGACTCTTTCCTCCCAGCTCGAGCGATACGTTTTTCAAGTTCGACTTGGACGAACCCTCGGTGATGATACGACCCGTTTCAACCGATCCCGTGAAGGCCACCTTGCGAATCTCCGGATGGTTAACAATGGAGGCGCCAACCGTGGGACCGAATCCGTTCACCACGTTGATAACTCCGTCCGGGAAGCCAGCTTCCTTGGACAACGCAGCCATGTACAGAGCGGAGAGTGGGGTCTGTTCCGCGGGTTTAAGTACCAGAGTGCAACCCACGGCCAGCGCCGGAGCCCACTTCCAGGTCAGCATCAGAACCGGATAGTTCCACGGAATGATCTGACCAACCACGCCGATCGGTTCCTTCCGGATGTACGTCATCACTGGACCGTCCGACGGGACCGTGCTCCCGTGGATCTTATCGGCCCAACCCGCATAATACCGGAACGTATCGATGGCACAGTTCATGTCGAACACGGAATCTCCGAAAGACTTTCCGTTGTCCAGCGATTCCAAATTGGCCAGCACGTTGATGTCACGCTCCATCAGATCGGCCAGCTTGTTCAGCAGCTTGCCGCGGCCGGAAGCGTCCATCTGACGCCACGGAGAGCTTCGGGCAAAGGCCGTCTTGGCCGCCTGAACGGCTGCCTCAACGTCCACCTTGTCGCCTTCAGCTACATCGATGATCTTCTGACCGGTAGCGGGGTTGATCGTTGCAAACGTTTTGCCACTCTTCGAGTCGACGAACTGGTTGTTGATAAAGAGCTGCGAAATTAAGAAAGTAGAAAGAATTGCGTCAAAGATTAATTGGGTTATTTGGGGTTATCTTCTGCACGTGATTAAAGGTTATTATTAAATGAACGAAACTCTTAAAAAGACCTTTGTACGGGGCTTGTCACTGTGACTCAATTTTACGAACATATTGTTTACATTCTCCAATCAGTGTTTTGCGCATTTTGTGATTTAGATTACTTTGACAGAAAATAATTAAAATTCTGGCATTGGGGTGTGGCGCTCGCTTCACTTGTGCTCTTAGATCGAATGAACCTCATTTCCGTGGTCTGAATTTGGAAACTTTAAAAAACAAGCACTTGTGAAGACTTTTTTACAACGCTGCGGGAAGCCATTTCGATAACTCTGACTTCCGAATCCTTTACAAAATTCTTGAAAGTTAGCTGACTCAGATTATGATTCCAGCTTCTCATCAATTCTGGATCCGACTCCATAGCCCATGATCATTGTGATCAATAGCAAATTTTACTTACAAGTTCAGGTCAATCAACTTTCGCATTTGCTCGGATCGAAACGGAACTTAGTGCAAACCGCTAATGACCAACCCTGGAGCCAACCTCACGTCAGGTGGATGCAGAGAAGAAAGCTTGTACTTCGCGTCATCTAATTGGGTACACACATTATTGCGTGGTGCGACAATTAGTCGTTCATGGTCATCAGAGTCTGCGAGGCGCAGCCCCGGGCAGCGTAATCTGAGGCGTCAAATCTCTCTGATTTAATCAAAAAGCTGGAATCTCTGGCGTGCCATCAAACAATTTTTCCCTTGGAAGCTTTCCTTCCGTTCCAGCCAATTGGCTATCCGCAGAGGCAAATCTTTCGCAAAAAGATGGATGATGATCTGCCCAAGGGAGGTCCATCTGTCGGGGTTGAACGTTTGTGATTTTATCGCACCAATTAAATACACTCGTGGCGCTCACGGTTGGCAAACGCCGGTGGCGGCTTGTGGCGGTGTCCCGAATGTCCAGGGAGTCCCCGGGTTTGCGCGCACAATTAGCAGACAGCGATAAGTATCACGTTGTTGGCCTCCCAGGGTGCGAAACGGGCAGCGGGTCTGTGCCAAAGTGTGTGGCTCCACTTTTGCAGGTTTAAACGAAACCAGCTATAGTCAACCGAGTCGCGAGCCGGTGGTGGTTGTTGGCCAGGCTAACGATCTTGATCGCATACGCATTTGTTTGCCTAATTGGAATTAGGCCAATAGGTTGGCTGATTTTGCACACCTTGTTGGTTGGCTGGTTGGTGGTGGAGAGCTATTTATAGATTTATGTTCAATTCATTACCATTAATCTTATGACTATCTGTACTTCACAATCGAATAGTATTGTTTCTACTCTCATGCATGCAAATTGCTTTTTTTTTATTCTATTTTTATTTTTCTGCTGGTTACGTATTTCATTAGTGATGCACTATTACAGATGCAAAAAGTTCAGTCGGGGTAATAACATGCTTGTATTTTTGTATTGTTGTTTTTTTGTATTTTTGTATTTTTGTATTTTTGTATTTTTGTATTTTTGTATTTTTGTATTTTTGTATTTTTGTATTTTTGTATTTTTGTATTTTTGTATTTTTGTATTTTTGTATTTTTGTATTTTTGTATTTTTGTATTTTTGTATTTTTGTATTTTTGTATTTTTGTATTTTTGTATTTTTGTATTTTTGTATTTTTGTATTTTTGTATTTTTGTAGTTTTGTATTTTTGTATTTTTGTATTTTTGTATTTTTGTATTTTTGTATTTTTGTATTTTTGTATTTTTGTGTTTTTGTATTTTTGTATTTTTGTATTTTTGTATTTTTGTATTTTTTTTTTGTATTTTTGTATTTTTGTATTTTTGTATTTTTGTATTTTTGTATTTTTGTATTTTTGTATTTTTGTATTTTTGTATTTTTGTATTTTTGTATTTTTGTATTTTTGTATTTTTGTATTTTTGTATTTTTGTATTTTTGTATTTTTGTATTTTTGTATTTTTGTATTTTTGTATTTTTGTATTTTTGTATTTTTGTATTTTTGTATTTTTGTATTTTTGTATTTTTGTATTTTTATATTTTTGTTTTTTTTTTGTATTTTTGTATTTTTGTATTTTTGTATTTTTGTATTTTTGTATTTTTGTATTTTTGTATTTTTGTATTTTTGTATTTTTGTATGTTTGTATTTTTGTATTTTTGTATTTTTGTATTTTTGTATTTTTGTATTTTTGTATTTTTGTATTTTTGTATTTTTGTATTTTTGTATTTTTGTATTTTTGTATTTTTGTATTTTTGTATTTTTGTATTTTTGTATTTTTGTATTTTTGTATTTTTGTATTTTTGTATTTTTGTATTTTTGTATTTTTGTATTTTTGTATTTTTGTATTTTTGTATTTTTGTATTTTTGTATTTTTGTATTTTTGTATTTTTGTATTTTTGTATTTTTGTATTTTTGTATTTTTGTATTTTTGTATTTTTGTATTTTTGTATTTTTGTATTTTTGTATTTTTGTATTTTTGTATTGTTGTATTTTTGTATTTTTGTATTTTTAAAAGCGATAACATATTTTAAATGAAGACGTATTTCAGCTGGGCATTTTCATATAAACCTCTCCTTTTTTCAGATCGGCACAATTATGGTTCGTGTTTACCATAAATCATCATGAAATTTTGGCCTCATAATTACGCAATGCCGAAAACATAAATTGAAATGTAAATTTACTTCTTTCCCCACTTCAGCCAGGATCTTCCCCCAAAAGTTTCACCTTCATTTCACCGTAAAAAAAACTTTAATCAAATTGCATAAGCTCCGGTTCCTTACTGGGAAATGAGTCCACTCGCGGGAGTCTCCAGTGTGAATGTTACGGTGCAGCTGCTGCCGTGGCTGTGGTCACAACCGCAACTCATTATTTTTTGTCTGAATGTCAGAATGTGGTTCAGGTCAAAAATGTGACTCAAGGTTTTCCTCCCGCTCCGAACACGATGTTTTCGATCTTGTCGGTCGGCCGCGGCCGGCAGAGTTCAAGCAATTAGCCATAAAACATCGCCCCGCCAGGAAAGGCCCGCCGCGAGTTAGTACCACCACGAAAAAGGTGGACAGTAGGGTGGTTCACTCTAAGTTTAGTTTGAAGAATTCGAAATGCTCTCATAAATTACTGTTCTCATGTATACCTCAAATGGATCAAGCACATGTTATAAATCTTTTAGGAAAAAATGCTTTTTGCTGTCCTTTAACACAAGGTGAACCACCCTAGGCGAACACTCTTGAACAGGAAAATCGTGGAGAAGCATGAGACATTGTAGTATTCTGCCCCGAAAAAAAGGGCACAATGAGAGCAAAACTCGTTGGAGTAGCCCCGACCAAAGGCAGTTTGGAGTAACTGCAAGAGGATGCTAAAATAACTTACTTAACATTTTCCACGGGCTTGAGTCAGTCCCAGAAGGACAGGACCAACGGTGGCGGCAGCGGTGGCATGCGCCCGACTGGTCGTCCCCTTTTTCTGCTCGGACGGACATCACACCGCAACGCAACTCTGTTTTCTCCACGGTTCATAAATCTTGTGGACTTAATAACTTAATTTCATAATTTTATTGTAAAGAGTTGCTGCTCGCATGGTGTGACCCAATATTTACGATTTTATCACCATTACGCGCCGTTTTGGGTACACGAGATAAATCATCGTGCATCGTGCGTTGTCATCGTGCGCAATTGGGCACGCTGCTGTACTTTTTTGTCAGCTGGAAAACGTTCCGGAAGTGCCGGTAAGTGATCAGTGCTGAAATTGGGTAACGTTTTGGTTAGGGAGAGAAGAAGGCATCAACCACATAGGTGGATTTAGTTTGCTTTTCTAGTTTAACATTTTTATGTATCTTGACATTTTTGATCTTTTTAACTTCTTTGAAAAAAAAATGAGTTTTACCAGTGTTAAACAATGATTTAAAAAAGTCATACAAGTTTTTAGGTAGAATTTTGGTCAGTCCACATTTAATTTTAATTCAATTCAATCATCGAACACCTGAGTTGCGTGATTTGCAGTTCCAATATCTGCTACTGAAATGTCGCGAAACAGAAAACGTGAGAAACTTCTTGTGCCATGCCGCGATTTAACAAATCAGAGTACATCCAGCCCAACTTGAACGAAACATGACAAAATAAGTAAGAACATGTTTCACCCTTAAATATCCTGCTGCGCAGCACTCCCAGCTGCAGTTCAACTTTTGAGACTATGGTTTTCGCGGTGTTTTCGTCGTGTTCACAGTTGTTGTTTACAAATAGCATGCTCCCCCCCCCCCCCCAAACGGTGTGGTGCATCTCCGGCATTGCATAATGCAACTGGTGAGTTCTCACCCGATTGTGCAACTACGCCAGAAAGACCCCAAGTGGAAGACAAATGACTCTCACGAGGGCAAGAACTTTGTTCGATGAGAGAGAAAGAGGAATGACCTTTCCATGCAGTTGTTGAGGATGCAATTTTGGTATACTTTGATAGTAATTTGAATACCTTATTGTTGTCTTGACGGTAAATTAATGGTTTGTTAAACTATTCATTGAAAATTGATTGTTTTAAAATAAACAAAATGAAATTTTTCTTTAAATTTTCAAAGGCTGCAGTTCAAGTCAATACAGCAAACCTAAAAATAGCCTCGATTGGGCGCGGTCGATAAATCATTCGACTTTCGTCACCCCCTTCAGGAAACTTTGTTGAGACCTTAAACAACGGAGCCTCTCTTGTCTTTCTTTTCGCCTCGAATTCCTGGGCAACAGTTTTGAAGGGACATGCCGCCGTCGGTGGGGGGCCGGGGCCGGGGCTGGGAGTCAATTTTATGACCTGAGCATAATTTACATTTTCATCGCTAAAATGCATAAACAATTTAAGGTATTCGCGGATCGTCTCCGTTCTTGGTCTGGGTGGTTTGGTGGCCGGAGAGGGTCCTGAAGATCCTGAAGCAGATAAACCTGCAAGTGCCATCGCACTTCGGCTTGTCAGACCCCGGTAACGTGTTGCAACACTTTAGCACATGACACAGATAACGGGGTTCGATACTTTTTGCCTTCCTCACCTTACTGAGGAAAGGCTATAAAATCACTCGAAAAATGAACTTTTTAATTAGACCTAAGAAGAATGGTTTTGAAATCACCTTTCTTGTGGATTAAGAATTTTCAAGATCTGACTTACCTATCTTAAATTACAAGCAGTTTAAAAAATGTTCTGAATTTACATAACCTCAATCTATTTCCCCACGGCGGTGAATGTACAATCTTGACGAGAAGTCTGAAGGCAGTCTGTTTTTTACTCATCACTTTTTTTTATTAGGACCTCTTTGGTGCTGCGATCACGTTAGGGCCGATCCATAAACCATGTGGACACTTTAGAGGGGTTGGAATCACTCTATAAATGAGAGGAAGGCACCAACCACCTAAAGGTGGATTAAGTAACGTTTTTTTTAGTTGAATCTTGGCGTTAAGGATTTTCCTTCTTTTGCGTTGATGGGCCATCGCAAGTTACATCGTATTGCATTACGAAAGTCATTTGTCTTGTTTGTGGGCATTTTGTCTTGTTTTGTATTTTTTGTATGAATTTATGTATTGATGACCTGGAGGTTGATGTTTATCGAGGCAAATTTCCATGAAGGAATCGATTTAAAAAAACGTGCAAGATAAAAAAGCCAACAACAAATTTGAATTTGTTGCTAAGAGGTGTGTTTTCGAAGTAATTAACTGCCTCAATATTTTTTAAAGCTGTAAGATAACCTGCCTTAACAATGGACTGATAACGTTATCGTTTGTAGAAAAGTCTACATTCAGTATGGTCGCATAATCAGAGTGAAGTCAAAATAAGGCCGATGCAGAGAGGCATAAACAACGCACAGATAAGAATTGAGGGAATGGTAACAATTCTAAATAACACTTTTTAAAAAGTTTTCATGACAAAAAATTTATCAAGAAATAATTTAAAAAATAAATTCTTCTTTTCGTTTTAGCCTTCTTTTGCAACAAAGGTTGGCAAAATGATGACTTATACATTTCAAAAGCATTTTGAAAATATAATTTTTGACCCGTTTTCAGGTTTCACAACAGAACAGATTATAGTATTTATTATTGGAAGTATTTTTTTGAATCACAATGTGATATAATATAGAATACTATATTTTCTTCAGCATGGCAACATTGTGCAATATTGTATTCAAAATCAACCCTACGCCCAGGTCAAATGCCAGTGAAAGTTGTAGGTCACAGAATGCACCACATCAAAAGAGCCGGACTCACTTTCCCACGTGTGCTCAGCTCAATGAACTGAAAAACAGGATCTTCCAGAACACGTTGCCCGGCTCGGTAGTTGGAGCACTCACCGATTGTGAGTAATGATGATGAGTGCACCACATCTGGAACCGGTTATTTTGTTGCCTCGGCCTGATTGTATCGGAGGCCAAAAACTGCCCCCGGTCGCGGAACAACCCTAGGGATGCGCCCGAAGGAACCCTGAAAATGCACCGAAATTAGTGCTAAATATAATTTCTTAATTTTTCACGCTGTCAACTTTGGGCGTGCCCCCCCACCGAGCCGTCAGCCCTCGGGGGAAGGATGCTGCTTCAACTGCCAGCACTGGACAAAAGCAGCAGCAGCGGCGCGTTGATGAGATATGCTACTGGTTACGCCCCAAAAATGAAGCTGTGAGTGCTGTTTTATGTGGCAGACCATAATAAAGAGCGGAATAACATGCTTTCGCTGTTTCACGAAAATGTAGATTTTTGTCTTTTGAATTATTCCCAAATACGTGTTATAATATTTTTAAATTTATAGAGTTTTCCATTAGAACAAGTTTTATAGCAAATGTAGATTTTTTTTTTGGCCCTACCCGAAAATATCTTTAAAAACTAACTTAATCCACCTATGTGGTTGGAGCCTTCCTCACTCATTACCAACAATGGGTGATATGATGGGGTTGGACACAAATTTCATCTATTTTTTAGATCCGGAATAAAAATGTACATAAATATCACTTAAGTGGCCATATCTCGAGACAGGATTGCCACATCTTTAATGTTTTGGACTCGTTGGAAAGGTCTTCTCATAACCTAACCAACGATGGGTCGGATGGTGGATCCGGACATAGTTTACATACATTTAAGTGAAATCCGGTCTCCAAAAAGTACATAAATATTACTTAAGTTGCCATTTCTCGAGACAGGGTTGCCAGATCTTCAATATTTTGGTCTAGTTGGAAAGGTTTTTTGATAAACTAACCAACGATGGGTCGGATAGTGGATCCGGACATAGTTTACATACATTTAAGTGAGATCCAGCTTCCAAATAGTACATAAACAATCCTTAAGTGGCCATATCTCGAGACAGGGTTGCCAGATCTTCAATGTTTTCGATTCGTTGGAAAGGTTTTTCGATAAACTAACCTACGATGGGTCGGATAGTGGATCTGGACATAGTTTACATACATTTAAGTGAGATCCGGCTTACAAAAAGTACATAAATATTACTTAAGTTGCCATATCTCGAGACAGAGTTGCCAGATCTTCAACATTTTGGACTCATTGGAAAGTTCTTTTGATTACCTAACCAACGATGGGTTGGATGATAGATCCGGACATAGTTTTAATGCATATAAGTGAGATCCAGATATTTGTGAAAACACATTTTTATATATAACTTTTGAACTACTTATCGAAACTTCAAACAATTTAATAGCGATGTATGGGACCCTAAACCAAGTCGAATGCAACCGGTTTGATCAAAATCGGTCCAGCCAGTGCTGAGAAAACTTGGCAAGAATTTTGGGAAATAACATTCATACACACACACACACACACACACACACACACACACACACACACACAGAGACATTCGTTCAGTTTTCGATTTCGATTCTATGAGCTGTTTTGCAAAAGTTCATTTTTCGAGCAGGATTATAGCAGGAAGGCAAAATATGATTTTTTTAATAAACCTTACGGTTTATTAATATTTGAAATATAAATTGAAATTCTCTCAATGTAACTTCGGTTTACGGTTTTTAAGTTTGCACATTAATTAAACAGTAAAAATGTGTAAACTGTTAATTTAACACAGACTAGCTTTGCGTAGATTGTGTTTAGCGTTCTGTAATAAAACGTTTTAAAAACCAAAATAAATTGAAACTATAAAAACCAAACTCCCCCACCTACCTTGGTGTATTTGATTTCCTGGTTGGGATTTGCCATCTTTGCTCTGGTATGTTTCACTTGGAACTGGTCGAAAATCTTGAACTTTCCGGGCTTCGGTCACACTCGATCTAAACGCGTTCACAGCCGCAACACTACTGGTTATTTTTAGCCAAAAATCGTGTATTAAAAATCGCAACTTCGAAGAAAAAACTGTGCGTTCCCTGTCGTGTGTTAGTGTTTACTCACGGTTCTTATTCCTGTATGGAGTCTGTTATCTGCTTTAATTTGTAGACCACTGTCAAAACAGAGCCGGTGTTTGATACCAGCAACGACGGGTACGACCAAACACACACTCCGCAAATTTGATAAACCTGTTTCTATCGCGTTTACTTTATCACTTGGAGGTGTGTTTGTGTTCAAGTTATGTTTGACTTGTCTTCTTTGGTACACAAATTATCTGGATTGAATTGGGAGACTTCGGAGGGATAGATCACACTTGTTCGCTGAAACTACGACGATGTGTTCTAGCAAACGCTTCTTTTATATTTTTAAATTCCAAACTATAGAGGTTCATACGAGCAGATCAGCATTAAAATGTTTATTTTCGAGTTTTATTAGCCCCAAATTTGTTTTCAAGAAAGGCCCATAAAATCGTGCCAGTATTTGTGAAGCACAGACATCGCGAATCGGCATTAGAGGCTGCGTCCTGAACGTGTGGTTTGTTTGTTTTAGCAGCTTACTAAAGAAGCCGCACTGGCAATGAGCGATAGAAGTGCGCATGCTCGCGAATAAGAGCAATGTGTGTATAACCAGAGAGGTGTATGCGGTGAAAAATTGTGTGTTAATTGAATCGTATTTAAAAGTAATGTTTTGCATTTTAATAACACGGTTCCTCTATTAATTTAGCTAGGTGTTAAAAAAGATACAATAAAATGGGTGCTTTGGGTGTTGGAATGGTTATTTTTTTAATGAAAAACTTATGGAAATCCAACAGGGTTTTTAAAAACATTTTCGATGCTCCACGTTTGAGACTGATCATCTGCTTTTTTCATAAAGAGATCAACAAATACCATGCATTGGCAGTATCTCACGATGGAGACGCAGGAAGTTTGTGTATTTCCTAATTAGAGGGTGATGATTCTCGAGATTTTTAATTTCCCGGCAAGAGAGAGTTGATTTTTGGTATTATCCGGGAATTTTAAGGTTATATCCAAAATTATGTATATGTTACACATAATTTGAAAGAAATTAAATACATAATTTCTAAATACAAACTTTCCTAATAAATTGAGCTCAAGTACATTCAGTCATGTAAAACTTCAATTAAAGTAACCATATCGAGATATTCATTACCATGTGGCATTATTTATACTTGATGTAAATGCTTTCCGAAACTGCAATCGGAAGTTCTTTTCTAAAACTTGTTGGGACTCAAAACTGTACTATGATTTATTTTTATTTTTTAATGAATCTATCGTATCCTAGATTTTTTTTTTTTGATTAGGTGCTATAAACAAATGTAAACATTGAGTGTATCCCGCTTACTCCGATAGACATTGACATAAGGTGTAAAGAGATACACTCAATGTTTACATTTGTTTATAGGATTTCAGGCTCCCCTAAAGCAAAGCTGGAAGAACCAAGACGACTGATTATAAATACTTTTCTTTGTACGAAATTACAGCAACACATTGATCGGATGAAAATTTGAGAATTGAACAGTGCAAAACATTGATTATTATTATTGATTATTAAAGCTGATTATTACCCGAATGGCTCCCAACATAATTTTATTTATTTATTTATTGTGCGAATCAACAGGCAGATATACGCCCCAATGAATAACTTGAACTAAATCTACTTAATTACTATCTTTGTATGTATACATTAAAATACAAACTATTATTTTTAAAATATTTAAAACCACATATTTAATATTTTTTCCAGCTTTTGCCATATTAAACGATGACAATTTAAAACCTTCTCGAATAAATCAATCTTTTGTAGAAAAATTCAATAAAATCGAAAAAAAAATCTTCAAAAAAAAAGTTACTCTAGACCCTCCGACGAAATATTTCAATGGATTCCAAAACATGTCAAAAAAGAGCCCTTCTTTCATGGCAAATATCAGACTTGCTGAATTTCATATCTAATGCTTGTTTTGTGAAACACAATGTAAACATTTGGCTCCCCGTTTTGTTGTCGTGTCATCCTTTAATTGATGACACGACAACAAAACGGGGCATTTTGTAACAAGTTTAGTTTTACGTTTTTGAATTCGTACAGTCCAGACTCGATTATACGAAGGCCTTAGCAAAATTTCACTTCGGATAATCGAACCAATAATTTTTTTTTTTTGGTTTTATTTTTGATTGATGAGCTTTAGTATGACCCTTAAACTACTCTAAAGTGATTTAAAACTTTTAAATCCATGATGGCGGTCAAAATGGCGATGATGAATTATTGAAAAATGCATTTTTTTTATTTTACAGGCAGCCAAACATTCCAATTTGACTTAAATGGGGTCGCAGAACTCGAAATTGATGTTAAAAGTAAGAAAAAAAAAAACACGAAATGTTTTTTTCATTCGTGATTCGATTATCCGAAGTCCCATACAAACCTTCGGAAAATCGAACTTCGGATAATCGAAACTTTGGATAATCGAGGCTTCGGATAATCGAGTCTGGATTGTTTTCGTATTCGTTAATTATACAAATTGTGTAAGATTCAGAATTTAATTTACTATATATTTGAGATTAAGAATATAATTTACTATATATTACAAAAAAATACTTTTTGGTAGGCATTCGGGGTTTTGTTCTGGTGGGCAAGCTAAGCCCAAATTGGAGACAATCTCGACGAGATCGGAAAAACCCTGGAGTTTTTAAGGATACCAAATTTTTATTGCTCAATTTGACGCAAACCTCTCTTCAGATGACTTTTGAATTAAGTAGTCCTTAAATGCAAATTAATAAAATAAACTAAGCCCAAATCTCAAATATGAGCTTGATTGGACGTAACTGGAGCTTGCGCTTTGCATTTGCATTTTAAATGAGGAGTAACCCGTAAAAAGATATTTTTTTATTTCACTCTGAACCTCATTTGAATCAATTATCTGACCCTAAAAACCCTTAAATTTATCAAATTTTGATAAGACAGAATACAATTCTTTCCTTTTTAAATCGCTTCATCTGTTCCTTTTGTCATCATTACCGGTGTCTCTAGACCACCGACCACGACTTGGATTAATTGTTCACGGAATTCAATCACCCAAAACAACCACGCTTTTGCTGAAACTGTTTACTTCAAAAACATGGACATGGTTGCATAATTAAGGGCTTGACCAGAACAGCATCAGCGTCAGCGTCGCGTCGCGACAGATGCCCAGCGGCCACGATAAGCGCCACCGTCGTCGCGCCTTCACCACTAGGTACCTACTACTATTACTGCTAGTAGACCAGAGGAGGGGAAAAACAAAAAAAAAACTCATTTTTATCGCCAATAAGTAGAAATTAATTTCTGTTAAGTGGATGTAAATGACCACGTTTGAGACGTTTGGTTATGAAATAAATGTAATCAACAATCAGAGCACCCTTTTCCTCCGTGGCAATCCCCTATAGGGGAGGGTGGGGTGAAGAGGACGGTTTGCGGAGACAATCAGGCCCACCCGAGTGTATAAATCATTACAATGTGGTAGTTTGCACAGTTGAGACGTTTTTATGAATAAATCTTGTTTTAAGCGAGTGGCCTTTTCTGTGAGACCCCTGCCGATGGTGACCATTGAAAGGGTTGGGTTGGAAAGGGGTGCGATTGGGATGAAAAAGCAGCTGGTGACAGGCTCTAGCCCGAAAACTTTTGCACTTTTCTCGAAAAGGAATCGAAACAGTACCTTCAAGACCCTTAAGTATACTGCTACCTTTGCTTACCACTTATTCAGGGGTCCGGGTGTCATTAAATTTATTCACTTCACTGTGTTATGGTTTATTTATTGCTGGTTTGACATTTGTTAATTTTCAATAATGTCTCGGCTAATTATTTTCGGTGCCAGACCGAGCAAAAGTGGAGGGCGGGGCTTGTGCTCTCCACGTGAAAGGGAAAATCTGTATGATTTTTCGAGGTGGTGGTGTGAATATTGTTGTTCAGGAATTAAGGTAGGATGAAATTTATGTAGTATTACACGGGGCGGTTTATGCAACATGCTGCGGCGGTGTGGTGGGTAATGAGCGTCGCCGCAAGGATCTTGGTGAAGGCACTGCGGCTGCTGTTGTTACAATCAAGTCATTATTGTTTACGGTTCGGTTTGATTACCGCATGATTTATGGTCGATTGGTGGCCGTGATGGCAACGATGCTTTGTTTTAATCATCGAAGCCGGAGGCTGTTTAAACACTGTGTGGTCCATGTGTGTGTGTGTGGTCCAATCCAATACCCGCTAACCGGTAGCGAAATTATGGGAAAGTATAATTTGTATGAGACTGTGTACAAACCGAATGCTGATACAGCTTATCTCAGTCCCGGGTATTAGGTGGTGATAGCCCTCGCGCTGCTTCCAACGACCCATTTCAGAATGACAGAGCTCCTTGCGGTCCAATTCCGAGGTCGCTGGGCATTGTTCGGCCCCGCCTAAACATAGAAGCAAGCATCTGAAGGAAACTCGATCTATATTTAGACTTCCAATCCCCTCAGGCAAATCAGGGATCAGCGCGTATTTAATAATATGAGAAGAAGAGATAACATGTTTCAACACTACGGATCAATTCACTGCTAGAGTGTAAACCTTCTGATGGCCGACTGCTTAGCGTCCCAGACCACTACCAGAGTTCGAATCCCACCTGATTCATTTTAGTTTTTATTCATATTCAAATTCCTGATTCCAAATTTCAAAGGTACCGACCGGGATTTGATCCCTGAACCTTCTGCTTGGGAGAAAGAAGCCGTAACCATTAAGCCACGGAGCCGGTTGAAAGGGACGTGGTTCTCTGTATGGCTTTTTGCGAGATGAGAGCAGAGGACAACAATCATCTCAACGTTTCCACTTTACCCGGGCTAACGGCCGGCAGTTCCAGTTCACGATGATTTCCCTTCATATGTTAAAAACCACTTATGATTTTGGCACATATTCCGTTTGTCAGCGTTTCCTGTCATTACTGGCGGGAAAAATCTACGTGGCATCAGCTGTGCAGACCTCATGTGTGACAGGAATGCAGGTTGAGCGACTCCCACGGGCAGCCGGAGGCTGTTTAAACACTGTTACGGAATTATGAATGATAACTGCCGTATTCGGTTAGGTTCGAGGAAAACATATTTTCTTAAGGAAAGAATACCGAGTTCATCGAAAAACATTATTATCTTTTGGCTGGATACTTTTTCTCCATAAAATATGCTTTCTGCAAACAAAAACTTACAAAAAGCATCCTTTCTACAATCTTTTGGAATTTAATCAAAATCGTTTTTTAGCAGAACTTTTGAAGTACTTAACTAAACTTACTGAATCTGAATAGAGACTGATGGGAACCCAAGAGTGACAATTCTTTGTTCCTTACGCCCACCCCACCCACACAGACATTTGCTCAGAACTTGATTCTTAGTCGAAATGTATACGTGAAGGTGGGCCTAGGAGGTCGAGTTAAGAAATTCATTTTTCGAGTGATTTTATAGCCTTTCCTCATAAGTTGAGGAAGGCAAATCATTCAAATTTAAGTATCATCAAAATATATATGTTTGTCAAGGTAACAGTAACATTAATTTCATTTTTTCATCTATGAGCTATGAAACAAAGGAACTCACAAAGCGAGGAAACACACGTCTCACTGATAAATCAAGAGTAGTTTATGCAACAAGTTGCACAAAGATATTTTTTTCAGCACGAGGCGTACATTTATCCAACGACATTCATCCATTGCAGTGCTGAAAAGTAGAACTTTTCCGCATTTGTTTTGAAAAGTTTTTCTAGTCAATTCTGTTGTTTTTGTTAGAGAAAAGTAGGCTGTTTCGTCATACGATAATGACAGGAAAAGTTAATAGTTTCACGACAGAATTGTTAAAAAAAATGTTTTTCGGAATTGATGGAGTTGCAAAATTAATTATTATTATTATTTTTTAAAGTAAAACAATCAAATAAAAGTCTATAAAAACAAGTTAAAAAAAATCAAATAAAAGATACTTGAGTTGATATCAATTCAGGAGCTTCTTCCACATTTCATCAGCAACGGCCATGATCAATGGAACAGCAGGTACAGCATTCGTAAATCATCTTGGCAGCGTAAATACTGAGCTGGAAATTTATCAGATAACGCAAATTTTTAAACAATGGAAATAAATTGAGATTCATAAATCTATCCATGCTATCTCAGTTAACACAGCTGAAAAAGTTGAAGTTTTTCTTTTAATTTAGACTGATCTTAAAACTTACGACCAGATTTGTTCGCATCATTCGAAAGTAAGAGAGTTAAACTCAATGACGGGATAAGTGCCACAATTATATTCATTATATAATCACATTATAGGTCAAATCAGTGAGGTATTCCGTTGCCAGCAATGTTAAAGTGATCGTTAAGCTTTTTTATTAATCCAATGACACGGTCAACACATTTAACCCATAAAGGCCGTTGTTACACATCAACCCCACACAGTCACACACATACTCACCTCGGTAGCGTTATCTCACCAATTTAACCCGATAACCGTTTTATGGCGCAATTAACTGCCCCCAAGTGCCGTATCGATTTCTCACCTCTCGGATGCATGTACGCACTTTCAGCCATGGCATGTTTGCATGTGAAATTACAGAAATACTGCATTTTTATGTTCAGTTCCACTGTTTTGCCAGCGATCCTCTGACCTCATTTCACGAGCAAAAAACGCGTTTTAGACGAGTTTTGAGGACGCTGTATCTTCTTTCAGAAGCAAGTTAGCACCAAACTCTCTTCGGGAAAGTTGTAGAGCACCTTCCAGAGCATCCGAATATGAATCCGGTTTTGATATCGCGTAAAACGTGGATTTTTTAAATATAAATTTCAAATTTCAAATTCGGTTTTATTGGTGAATAATCAGATACAATAAGTTCTTTTAAGGTACAAAACAGAGTTTTGGAGTTCCTTTCAGCTGTGTGTTACATCATAATCCATTTTGGAACAATTGTTGCTTGTAGTTAAGGGGTTACCGAAAGTAAGAAAAAGTTAAGAAAAAAACTTACTAAAATTGCAGAGGAAAGGGGATAGAAATAGAAAAAGCTTAAAACTAGATCACAGTTTTTTATCCTTTATAGATGTGCTTAATCATCAGCTCCCCGAGGGCCAGAAATTGCTCCGCCTTGTTACGGCAGGTCCGAAACCGCGTCATCATCTCCCCCGCGAGAGCAAAGAACTCCGGCAGGGTAAAGAGATCTTCCCCGGTGACTCCTTGCTGGGCCGCATCGCCGCTACCGGCAGCGACCACGCTTGCAAACGACCGCCCCCATCCAGGAGGGAACGCTGGGTTGTCCGCTGGAACCGTACACTGGCCAGCTGCAGGAACGGCTGCGCTCGTACTTCGCTGAGGAGGATGGGACGCTGCTGCTTTCTTCTTCCTCTTTTCCTGCTCCTCGAGGTAGGACTTCCGCGCGACGCATCCGCGGTAATTACCGGTATGGTTACCGCCGCAGTTCGCGCACTTTACGCGCGGCTTGGTTTGTTCTGCGTTTTCCCCCAAGTCCGCCTTTCGTGGCAGTGCGCACACCTCCGAGAGGTGTGACTCACCGCACTTCACGCAGCGGGGCTGGAGGTTGCAGTTCCGCGAGCCGTGGCCGAATTTCTGGCAACGGTGGCATTGCGCTGCGTCCGTCGGAGTAATTACTTTTTTTGGCGAAATCACTTTCTTCCGTGCACGACCATCGTCGTCGTCGTCGTCGGTAGTGCTACCGTCGGTGTTGTTGTTGTTGCTTTCCTCGTCACTCAGTCTCGCGAACTTGTTACTGGTGGGAATGTTGGCGGATGTTGAAGCGCCATCGGTCGACGGATTGCCGGAAGTAGCTGAACGGAGCCTTATAGGGCTGCGGCCCTGGACACGGTAATTAGGGTGTAATAACTTGGGGTCGAATCCTTTGGCGCACACACTCCCCGGCGCGATGGCGGTCGACGCGGCGTTGGTTTGTTTACCTTTTTGCACACGGCCAGTAGACGAACTTCGCGGGTTTTTCGAGGCCGCACTCGAACTGCCACGGCCACGGCCGGCCCTTGGCATGCTGTTGGAGCAAACTCGCGGCTAATCACGGTAAATTACGGCGAAAAAATTCGAAAAAACGATGGAGCACTGAGCACTTGACTGCTGCTTGCACTCGTGCGTACACGGAGGTTTTTCCCATACAAATTTATATGGAATCTTTCTCAAACTTTGGGAAGTTGTTTAGGACCCCAAAAGGAACTGAAAAATTGCTGTGCTGGAAAATCGATTTTGTTATTACACCCTACTGGACAGGTCAGCTACACTGAGCAAAACTTACACAGCTCAACGAAGTGTTCTACACATGATCTGGCCCTGCTGTACAGAGCACTCAAATATCAATCGCAAAACACTTGAAATTTCGGTGATTGGCCATGAAATAATGTCAATAGCCAAACACTTGAATTTTAAATGGTGTTGAAAAATAAAAGTACGTACAAGCGATTTACAGGTTCTCGCTTGCTAGTCGTGCACGCTACCACTGCGCCGGCCGGCCAGTTGAAGACGGGAGAGTTTTTTGTGCTATTGGTTCTTGCCTCGCTTCTAGCTTTCGATGAAAGTCGCGCAAAAATCAATCAGTGAAACACATTAAATTCATGTGGATAATCACGTTGACTTTGAATAGTGCCTGTTTTGGGTAGATCTTAAGATCATTTTCAAGTGTTTTGCTCATCACTTTGAATAGTTCAAGATGGTGGGACAAATTCATGAGCAAAACAATTGAAAAGCTTGAGCCACCCGAATGAAAATAACATGTTAAAAAATACCAAAAAGTCAACCGAACAAACACTTGCATTTGATAGTGGTTTGGATTGATGTTGAAACACAAAACCAATTAGATCTACGATGTGACTTTATTCAATCATTCAAGTGTTTGGGCACTTGAATAAAAAGTGTGGCATATTTTCAGTGTACGAAAAAACACCATAATTGTAAGTTTATTGTTGATTTATGAACGTTTTGATTGTAATTAATTGAATTGATAAATTACAGTTTTGTAGCATGTAGGAAATAAAAGAATTTTATTTCACCTGCTGCTCACGAAAACAATGCCCGGAGTAGCACCTTCCCAACACCCAGTTAGCTAGCAGCAAAGATAGCCGACCAGGAATGAAACCTTTAAGAGCCTTAAAATCGAAGGATTGAACAGGTGTACGACTTGTTTATATTACACATTATTACACAGATACTTTGGTGTTGCTTGGGACGTAGAAACGACCTGGTGATACCATCACATTTTCAAAGCAAGAGCCAGATGAACAATTCTTTGTGTAAATATGGGTATTCGGCGCCGTCGCTCCGTGCCATACTTTCATACACTTAGGAGCCCAGGGCGGTGAAGTCCTTGTAGATAAAAGGAAGACACTAGTGGTTGGTACTAGCAATGGTGGCCGACAGCTATAAAGTCAACTTCGTTTTTTCGTCAGATGAACAAGAATTAGTTATTGAATCGTGCATTAGAAATTATCAGTGCTGTTAAACGTTTAAATTAACGACGTTTAACTTAACGGAATCGTTAAAAGTTAACCTAAACGTGAACGCGAACGGAGCCTACGTTGATCTTAACGAGAACGTGAACGGAGCACGTTAATTAACGTCGTTAATTAACGCCGTTAATTAACGCGTTAATCCTTCTGAGGCCCCGACTTTGAGGGCCTGTATATCCCAAATGACAACATTTAGCGGGTTACTTCCAATTGGACTTGACTCTATAAGCTCCCGGAAGAGGTATTTGGCCATCGTGGCCACCGGTTCCGGCAACCCGGAACTTCCGGAAAACATATTTTTTACTGGTTTTATCAAGAAACAAGTATTTAAGTAAATTTTTCAAACGGATGTTTTTTTGTTAATCTTAACATTGCCTGTTTTGGGTCGATTCAGGCCAACTGTGGCCACTCCAGAATCGGTTCCAATGTACCTTGTACCCAGTTCCGAAGACTGGCTTATTGAAACCCCCAACATGTAACATGTTGAACTCTGTGAAATTTAAAGCTTTCATCTGTCATGGTCATGCCTATGTTTGCTGGCCCAACCGGACCAATCCGGAACCGGCTATCGTTGGCCAACATCCAAGGTTACGCCGTTTTGAAAAGTTGCTACGGAATCATACCGACGCCTAATGACCCGACCTTGTATTGAACTTGACCTTGAATATGGAGAAAAATTATGCCTACGACCGACATACAAAATTCCATGATTTTTTGTAATGCACTGCCTATTGTTTTCGGTGGTCCAGTTAAAAAACCTACAGTTGGCGTGGGTGCTTTCAGTTAGCATAGTGCAAGCAGACGCAGTCGCGAAGCACTGAATCCAAGTAGGCCAGCTATCCTGCTGCTTGTCACAGTTCTGCCGTCTCTACTTCCAACGTAACCATGGAAACCACGCTGGTTACCATGAAAACACAAACACCCACCCACCCCACGATAGGCTGCATGGTGGTTTCCATGGTTACGGTGGAAGTAGGGACGGCAGAACTGTGACAAGCTGTCAGTCAGATCTTAACTTCAGGGAGTCCTTGCATGACCCAGGACATCCAAACACATTAACAAAGAAGTCTACCATACTCTCTGAAGCTATTCGGGTATGTGCCGGGGTCAAAAACCGCCGACCTCCTGCTTGTTACGGCGGTAGACTCACCGGTCTTAACTCCAAGGGGTTCTCGGATGACTCAGAACATCCCAATAAATTGTTACAACAATGCACTGTAACCTATCATACTACTGAAGCAGTCTGGGTAGTATCCGTTGTCCGTTGTCGACTTGTTTCTTTGGTAAGCCTGTTGCAAAACATTCCCGGATGTTTCGGATGAACTAGAACATCCTAGGTTTTCTAAAACTATGCTAAAATGTGTTAATAACAAAATTAAACGAATTACAATTGATACATTTTGAAAATTATCATCAACTTAAGTCATGGACTTTCTTTTTTTAAACGTTTCTCGATTTAAACAGCCCCATTTTGTTGTGTTAATCAAGTATATGGTGTACATTGGAACCGATTCTGGAGTGGCCACAGTTGGCCTGAATCGACCCAAAACAGGCAATGTTAAGATTAACAAAAAAAAATCCGTTTGAAAAATTTACTCAAATACTTGTTCCTTGATAAAACCAGTAAAAAATATGTTTTCCGGAAGTTCCGGGTTGCCGGAACCGGTGGCCACGATGGCCAAATACCTCTTCCGGGAGCTTATAGAGTCAAGTCCAATTGGAAGTAACCCGCTAAATGTTGTCATTTGGGATATACAGGCCCTCAAAGTCGGGGCCTCAGAAGGATTAACGCGTTAATTAACGGCGTTAATTAACGACGTTAATTAACGTGCTCCGTTCACGTTCTCGTTAAGATCAACGTAGGCTCCGTTCGCGTTCACGTTAATTTTAACGATTAACGGACGCGTTAACGTTAATTAACGTTTAACAGCACTGGAAATTATTAATAAATCACGCTGAATTATCGCACATAACAGGAGCAAAACTGAATTAAATTTTTATTATTGATTTTATAGCAAAAACGCGAATATAATAAATTAATTTGCTTTGATGTTGTTTGATTTTCAAATAATTATTTTCACAGATCAAACACTCACTCTGATCCCTCCATCCCAAACGTCATATCACATGCAAATGAAATTGTGTTTGTTTGGCTCATCGCGGTTCCCCATTCCATGCGATAATAATATCATTAACAATTAAAACGATTTAATTGCGTTATTCGACATGCAACGACTCATTTTATCGAGCTTGTGGAACATAGCAGAATTTAAAAATTCGCATGCATGCCAGGTACCTACAAACGAACCACGTGTTGATTCAACGGATCATCGAAATTTTTCAATGAATTTATCATCAATCGAAATGTAATCCACATCACATTTGATGGCATGATCGATTAACTCAGTTGGAAAGTATGTATTTAAGAGCGAGTTTTTCACCAATGTATAACATGTCGTATCGAGGTGCTCCGACGTGGATGAAACTTTCAGCGTTTGTTTGTCTATACATGAGATGAACTCATGCCAAATATGAGCCCTCTACGACAAAGGGAAGTGGGTCAAAACGGGCATTGAAGTTTGAGATCCAAAATACATGAAAAATCTTAAAATTGCTCCCATTTGCGTAAAACTTCACCAAATCTAACTTTTTTTTTTAAATGTTTTATTTAATTATTTTTTCAAAATCAAATTTACGACTCGAATACTTCAAACTTACGTGCAAATTCCCGAGGATTCCGAATATGTTAAAATTGAGCCCAAAAAGTGCCGTCTTCTTGGGTTACAAGGCAAAAGTTAACGTTGTAAAAAGTTTGTTATAGCAAAATCGTGAATCTTTGAGAAAAACTGCGATTGGCCAAAAAGTTAATACCGTAGGTTTATAATTACCTATCTTTTGATCTATAGGAGTATGGGTGTTGGAGGCTGTTGCAAAAAGATACTGGGGTTTCAAAAATATCAATTATTAACAGTAATTTGCAAAAGCTATGAGAAAAAGTCAAACCAATCTTAGATGTATATAGCACATTTTAAAGTGCTTCAAAAGACCTTTCGAATGCATCTAAGAGAGTTGGAATTGATCAAGTTTTACGCAAATGGGAGCAATTTTAAGATTTTTCATGTTTTTTGGACCTCAAACTTCAATGCCCGTTTTAACCCACTTCCCTTTGTCGTAGAGGGCTCATATTTGGCATGAGTTCATCTCATGTATAGACAAACAAACGCTGAAAGTTTCATCCACATCGGAGCACCTCAATACGACCTCTAGAACAAACCGAGCAAAATCTACAAATACTGCCTCTGAACACAAACGATGAAATAAAACAAGCCGTTTAACATTTTGCTAAGAAAAACTGTTTTATTGTTTTCTAATCTGTTTAAAACGTTCTGATTACTCTTTACAGAAACCATATTTGCTTAAAAGACATACGTTCCTAAACGGCTAGCTCCGATGGACAAACTCGTCGCATCTGGAATTCCATACTCAGTTTTATAATATTTCCGGTGTTTTCTTTATACTCCACAAAACTGAAAGAATTTTCAAACCAGACTCAAGTTTTCTTCAAATTCACTCTCTGCCTCTCAATTTGTACATCGGTAAACGAAGCTGTCTTTTTTGTTTTGTTCGACAATCTATCTGTCGGTTTTGTTGGTCTTTTCCACCGATAAATCAGATAAATTTATCTTTGTATCAATGCTGTCCGCACTCATTAAACGTAACCGTTCTTTAATAATTTAAATAACCTTCACTCATTTGCTAAATTTAATTATTTACATTTTACGCCTCTTTCCTCTACATTGTGACAAGCGGGTGGTTGTGGATTCATTTTTCAATTTTCAATGCTCTTTTTATTAAATTGAATCGATCCATTCGACGCGTGTGTGTGTGTGTGTGTTCTTTTTAGCGAAAGGAAATTTTATGGTGGTGGATAATTTATAATGAGCAAGCCCTCTGTCGTGGTTGAATGGTCACGCGGTTTAAAAAAACATGAAAAATTAAATGGAAACCACTTGGTTCTGTGGAAATTATTTCCAGGTTTTTCATGCATTTGTAAAATGATGCTCTTTGTTGGATAAGTGAATCAATTGATATCATGAATAGGAGCATGTTCATAAAATTAGCTTATGAAAATAATTAGTTATGTATTCGTTGCTGATCAGTACGTTGATAGAAATTATTAATAATGTAACTGAATTCAAACGTCACAAAATCACGTGCATTTTTCTCTTTCCTTTTCACAAGTTAAATCAATACCTCTCGTAAATATTTTATTTTTATGAGATATTTCCTATTTATTGTCTATCAAAGTTTTGTTTGCCTCATAAAAAAACCTTTTCACAAGTTCATCTGATGTCTTTTATCTGCCACTTCTGTTTTGAGTATTTTAACACAGTGTTACAAATTGAGCATTCTAGTTTCCGTTTCGATTCCTTTTGTGATTCCGAGTTGGCAACGAGTTTCTTAAAAGTTACGTCCTACTGCACCACAAAATCACCCTCTGAAATTGTCTTTCTTTTTTTTCACAATTATCTAGCTGCGGTGAGAATCCTTCACTTAACTTCCTCACAATTCCTATAGTCTAGTGATATCTACTACTAGCTGCTTGTGTTTTTTTTTGTCTCTTGCTTCTTTATCAAAATACATTGAACTTTGCTTAAATTAACTCCGTCACGTAGTCGGGCTGGTCGACTCCGTTCAGCTGCTGCACCTGGAATGTTGACCCTCGAAACTCGTACATCTGAAATGGAGGGTTAAAAAAAAGTTAGTAAATTTGCATTTGATTAAAACTCATATTTTTTTTTTTAATCAGAATGATTTCCGAAAACGTCAAAAGAGACTATGTCACTTATTATTCTCATATCAAGATAATTTATCAAGAAATGCAATTTGTGACAAAAAAAAGAGTTACATGCATGCATGGATGGGAATTGCTATCATTTAATGTAGCAAAAAATTACTATCATTTTCTGTAGCATTGCCCTCCTGTGTGGTTATAGATTTGGGAAAATTTAATTTTTTATACTGATTTATGAGCATGTCTCGCTTAAATTAATCAGATCAGCAACGACTACAGGCGGTTGAATAAGTCACTGTTCCTCGCTCACCAATCTCGTGTTCAGAACCGCCTCAAACAAAACCCTAAAGGCTTCTGGAAGTTCGTAAATGAGCAACGAAAGGAGTCTGGTCTTCCGTCAACTATGATCCGTGACGGGGTGGAAGTCTCAACCTCATCTGAGATTTGTGATGCCTTCCGTGTCCAATTTTCGAGCGTTTTTGCTGACAACAACCTAAGCGACCCTGATGTTGCTGCGGCAGCTGACTCGGTTCCTGATTCCGGTCTTGTCTGCTCCGACCTTCAAGTCTCTCGGGAGGACATTAATGCAGCGTGTTCGAAATTGAAAAGTTCCACGTTCCCCGGACCTGACGGAGTTCCCGCAATCGTTATAAAAAGTGTGCAAATAGCCTCTCGGAGCCACTCCTTCGAATCTTTAATTTATCACTTTCTCTTGGAGTTTTCCCCAATAACTGGAAGGAGTCATATGTGTTCCCAGTGTTTAAAAAGGGTTGCAAGCAAGACGTTAAAAACTATCGCGGTATTGCCGCCCTCTGTGCAGTCTCCAAGTTGTTTGAAGTGATTGTTTTGGAGTTTCTTCGCCACAACTTATCGCACGTCGTCTCCGATGACCAACACGGGTTTTTCCCTAAACGTTCCACCAATACGAATCTTGTCACTTACATTTCCAAGATCCAACGTGCGATTAGCGATGGCTATCAAGTCGACGCCATCTATACTGACCTTTCTGCGGCATTTGACAAAATTAACCACCGTATAGCAATTGCGAAACTTCGCCGTGTTGGCCTACACGGTTCTTTGCTTACGTGGGTTAACTCCTACCTGACCGGAAGAACTATGTTGGTTAAAATCTCCGATAACTTGTCTTTACCATTTTCTGTTACCTCGGGTGTTCCACAGGGAAGCCATTTAGGGCCGTTTCTTTTCCTGTTGTATATCAATGATGTCAATTTCCTGCTTCGCTGTCCTAAACTATGCTACGCTGACGATTTTAAATTGTATGCTATAATTAAGAGGCCTACTGACATGGAAGATTTGCAAGCTCAGGTTGATTTATTTGCTGACTGGTGCCGCTTGAATCAGATGGTTCTCAATCCTTCTAAATGTTCGACAATTACATTCACCCGTAAACGCTGCCCAACGTTTTTCAGTTACAAAATTCTTGGTAACCCACTTACTCGTGACTCTTTTGTCAAGGATTTAGGCGTGTTGTTGGATTCGAAGCTTTCTTTTAAAAACCACATTTCCTATTTGTGCTCGAAGGCTTCTAAACAGCTAGGAATGATTTTTAGAATGACCAAATATTTTCGCGACGTCAATTGCCTAAAAATTCTCTATCTTTCCTTAGTTCGCTCCACCCTAGAGTACGGTTCAGTTGTGTGGGCTCCATATTATCATAATGACATTGGACGAATCGAAGCGATTCAACGTAAATTTACAAGATTTGCTTTAAGACATCTTGGTGAGTGTCCAAATTACGAAACTCGTTGCTCTATGCTCCACCTTGATCCTTTGAGTGTTCGTAGAGAAGCTGCTAAAGCCTTTTTTGTTGCTGACCTTTTCCGATCAAACATCAACTGTCCTTTTCTTACGAGTGAACTGAACGTCAACATTAGACGCCGGGTGCTTCGCTCACACTCTTTTCTCGTTATACCTGGAGCCCGTACAAATTATGCCTTCAATGAACCTGTTTCTAGTATGTGCAGGGTTTTTGAACGTTGTTACCCCTTTTTCGATTTCCATTTGTCTCGTCCCCGTCTGAAGCACGATATTTTTAATTTTCTCAGGGAAGCATATGTGTTTTGACAAAGGTTTAGACCGGTTTATTTTTAGTTAGTTTTATTTATTTATTTATTTATTTATTTATTTTTACATTGTGCTAGTTTAGTTTGTTAGCTTAAGTTTGATTGTATATATCCTCTATGTCATTTGGATTGTAAAATCTGTTGATAATAAAAAAAGAGGTTTTGTGCCTATTTGAGAAGGACCCATCGGTAGGCGTTCCACTCAAACGGGCTTTTCCCTCATATAAAACATAAAACATAAAAAAAAAAAAAAAAAAAAAAAAATATCGTTTTATCTTTTGAATATTGCAAAAACATTTTTTTTCCAAACATTCGAATATATTACATTTTGTTATGGACTGTTCATTACAGTGGTTAAAATTTAACTTATCGCCTACCATTGCAGGGCTAAATTTTATAGGTGTACTGAGCCTGATTTCAATACAATGTTGAATGAAGAATAATGATAATTTTCAATAATAAGCTTGTAACCCAAGGGTTTCCAGCAAAGCCTCAAACTGGCAAATAATTATTGATTACTTTGATTTTAAGCTGGTAATACGGTACTTCATTAATTATTTAGTAATTAATGGTGATTAGAGTAATTATTTGTAATTATTTGGTTATTAATGGAATTGTTGAGTAATTAAAGTAATTTTACATTATATTATAACAATTAATATTTTTTATTATACTTTAAATAAGGGTGTTAAACACAGATTCCAAAAAGACTGTCTCTGAATGCAGAGGGTCTTATGCATTGAAATTCTCTATAAAAACCTTTTCTGAAAGAAAGTTTTGTTTGGAACATGAACACAACAAACTTATATCAAATCAATAAGACTTTATATATTTGTCATGTTGATTAAAAACTAATCAGCTGATTAAAACAAATAAAGGCCAAATATTACCCATAGAAAAAGGTATGCAATCTGCGTTGTTTTCGATATTAAATATATTTGAACTCATTTAAAAAAAAATATAATCAAAATGTTCTTAATCTTTAATAAAAGCACAGTTTAAAAGTGAAAACCATATCAAAGTCAATTTCAATAAATATAAGATTTTTTTTCCTGATCTCCAGAAATTGAAGGCAATCCTAAAATATATTTTTTTGAGAAATGAGATAATTTCCTGAGAAATCGAAAAGTTCGGAACAACTGATTCGATTTTCAATGTATAAATTTGAAACTTCTATGAAAATTTATGCTAATAGTAATATGTATGTAACCCATACATGTAACTCAAAATCAAATTAGCACGATTTAAAATTATGAACAAAAATAAATGCTTTCAGTCCTTCTCTTGATGTTCAGAGATTTTTGTTTTTATATTTTATATTTTGAAAGAGTTTCCAAAAAAGTGTCCACGAGGTTTGTGGATGGTCCCATAATTGTCCCAGCTGTGCCCATTCGTGCTCGGATTTGGCTCAAATTTGGCATGGACAATATTGGATTATGGTACATTAATCGAAACTAAAGCAACATGCATTTTTTACGGGAAATCCCAGGAATTCCCAGGATTTTTGGATGATATAAGAAAAAAAATATCCCTAAATCCGACAAAAAAAATAAAATCATATCTCAGAATCCTGTAAATAGATATTCCCCATTTTTGAATATGTTACGTGTAACATTCTGAAAACACATTAAACATATTTACAGCTTTAGGTTCTTAAGTACCGAGACCTTCGAATCAGCAAATCAAGTTTCATTTAATCATAGTTAGATTCAACTTGGTTATCAAAATGTCTTAGTGTTTTCAATAAAAGCCCAACCGCCTTTGTTTTGCAGCGCAAAAAAATAGTTTTTTTTTTGTGAAAATCGCCGAAAACACCACTTATTGGAACACTATTTCGGATAGGACTAACCCTATCTCATTGTCCCGCCCGTGTGGATCAATCGGACCGCGCACTGGACTCACAATCCAGAGGTTGCTGGTTCGAATCCCGCGGTGGGCGCTCTAAAAATTCTTTGTGTAAATATGGGTATCCGGCGCCGTCGCTCCGGATCCCAGGGCGGCGAAGCCCTTGTAGATAAAAAGGGAGACACTAGTGGTTGGTACTAGCAATAGTGGCCGACAGCTATAAAGTCAACTTCACTAACCCAATCATCAATCATAAAAATACGGGTCTAATAATTTTGACCATGGAACTTCTATGCTTCCTCCCACTTACATTTACACACAAGATCCTCTATAATAACTCTTAGCTTTAAGGGGTTACATACATGTAGAAAATCGCAAAATTTCATATTACAGAAAATTCAATAAATTCGCTAAAAAGATGGTTTTCAATCACTCCTGAAAGTTTCATGAAGATATTTCGTGACCGAACTGAGTAAGAGACGATTTAAGTTCACAATTTTGCCATGCGCAAAGTGAACTGTTAAACTTTGTGAACCTTTTTTTCTAAACACCGAGTTGATTTCGTGGCACCCGTTACTGCTTACTTAAAATAGCTTTATCTCGGCAACGATATAACCAAATGTCTCCATACAAAAACGTATAATTAAATGCCCTGCAAAAAGATTTACAAAAAGTTGAAATGTGTGCTCATACCAACCTCTGAAATTTTTGACAATTTACATGTACGTAACCCCTTAAGAAAAATGTAATAACAAAAGCCGACTCGGTCTTAACCAGGTCCCAGCATCGCAAAGTACCTAATTAAAATAATATTGGGTGAAAAAGAGTCAAATTCACGAAAGAGTTGTGGCAATGCAACATCTTGGTTTCACATGACATTGAGGAAAATTTCGGTTTTCATTCAAAGCAGAACCCCCATACCCCCAACCTACCGACGGTGCCCTGGTGTCCCTCAGCGTCGCATAGTCTGCCATCTCTCCGCTCAGTCCGAGGCCGCCCACGCCACCTCCTCCTCCGCCACCGCCCCCACCAATCCCGCTGCCCAGCACCGTGCTCAGATTAGTGCCGTAATTCCGGGGCTGGATGGTGGCGTACGTATTGTCCCCACCGCCCTGCGACAGCTCGTACGAGTTCCTCCGGTCCAAACCGAGGACCAGAGCCTGTTCCTGCAGGGGACTCCCCGAGGAGGACGTATTGTTTGAGCTGTTGAGCTGGTGTTGCTGCTGCTGCGTAAGCTCCGGCTCCGAGAAGACTTGCATCGTCAGTTCCTGCTCCTCGTACAGCTTGAGTTTCCTGGAAAAAACGGGGTAGACACACAATGATAGAAATTAATCCGGTCAAAGAGTTAGAGTTTCAGAAATTGGGGAGGTTTGACTTACTGCTCAATCCAAAGTGGATTCTCGGTAGTATTTAAATCCTCGATTATCTGCTTTTTGATCAGTGCGTCCTTCCGTCTGGTCTCGTTCGGAATCGTAATGACCCTGTAATGGAGGATGTCGAACGTTAGATGACATGTGGTAAGATTGTTCTTAGAAGGAAAGAGTATGACGCTGACTTGAGTTGAATGGGTTAATTGCAAAAGCAGTCCATTGCTGTCAATCAGAACAGTTTTAATTTGAAATCAACTGGAAGTTAAGTATTTTTACTTTTACTTTAAGTTTGTGTTTTTTGTTTTTAAAATTTTATTTTTGTTCTATGAACTTATTGAATAATATTATTGCTGACTTTTAAAACTTTTAAAAAATTATTCAAAACTACTTCATGAGGTACTTTGAACACTTCTTTACCAAGCTCAGTATAGCTTTGAATTCGGGATGGAATTCGTCCTTACAATCGTTCAAATAAGTTCAAAGTAATAGCATTGCTTTCAACTCCAATTATTTATATCGCACCCAATCGGCAAATGCCAGTCAAGTTTGTGCAAAAGTTGATGAAAGTCCAATACACGTTACGTGTTTGGACACCACCAGCGCAATACGGCACGCCAAACTCGTTGCCCCTTTGCCCTCTACAACCACCCTCTACGGTATACAGTGCAAAGTGCTCATCTCAAATTCATGTGTTCCCATACAGCCCCACTCACCAGTGCTTGAGACAGCAGCACAGCACAATGAAGCTGACGGCACCCACAAACAGCACTATCAGCAGGGCGATTATCGCCGCCAGAGCCAGGTCGAACTCGTCCTGCACGTTGGCTGCGTAGGCCGGCACCACGTTCTCGATCGAAAAGCCGGCGTTGTAATCCTGAAATTGGGACCAGAAACATAGAGAGGGAGGTGAATCGTGTAAGCCTGGCTGATATGTGTGTTTGTGTGTGCATATATTTGGATGCAGGCATGCAGGCTAGGTTAGGATGCAATTCAAATATAGCTCCTTTGAGGGCGCTTTATACGACTTTGTTTGTCATCTTTGTCTTCGCCGAGGCGACAACAAAGCCGCTCAATTATTTCAAGCCTCTATTGTTTGTCAGTTTGTCAGACCTTGATTACACTCACCTGTAGGAAATCGTATTTGGCATCGATTTCTCGCAGAATCTCCTCCACCGGTACAATCATCTGAGTGTTCATGTCGATAGCGTGGAAGTACATGTCACACCAGTCCATCCGAATCCGACCCAGACTATCTACGTGATATCTAATTTCATCAACGATAATCATCTTTTGTGTAGCATTCGACAGTTCCGAAATAATTTCGTCACGATCCATGTGCACCTCCGAGGGTGGTCTGGACAGTATCACTCGGACCAGTTGTTCCGGGTTGAAGATCCAAACGTAAACCTTGGCGGTTGCCACACGCTCCGGAGATTCAACCTCCTTAGCAATCACGTCCAGAATGAACCTGTCCTGGTTGTACTCGGCCATGTAAGTTGCCGTCGTTATGCGACCCTCCTGGTTGATCGTAAACGGACTCGGCACAATACTTCCGGTAGTCTTGGTAGCACCGTACTTGTACAGGAACGATCCGCTGATAAACAGCTCCATCGTTGAATTCACCCCCAAGTCGCGATCAGTCGCATTCACGATAGTCACCAGTTCGTTGATCGATGCCTTCGAACTAATCCCCGCGTAGTAAACCTCCTGTCGGAACACCGGAGGGTTGTCATTCACATCAAGCACCGTAATCCACACCTTCGCAACCGTGCTATCCCGTTCCAACTTCTTGATCGACATCATCATCCGATCCCTCTCAGTTATCACCAAATCAGACTTCTTACTAGCCTGGATGTACAACGCGTACACGTCCGTCTCCTCCCGATCCAACGACTTGTTCGTGTAAATATCCCCGCTAATCTTGTCCACGTAAAACGCCCCATCCTCGTTCCCCAGCATCATGTAGTAGTAAATCTTCGGCACATGACTGTCGTAAAACGCCTGAATCTTCCCAATCCTAATATCCTGCGGGCTGTTCTCCGCGATGAAGAACTTGTACGGATTCGACGCGTCCGGGAACTCCGGATGGTTTTCGTTCACGTCCACCAGCAGCACCGTCAAAAAGCGCAACGTCTCGAACGCCGTCGGAGTGCCCTGGTCACGGGCCACCAGGATCAGCTCGAAGCGCGACTGCCGCTTGCGATCCAGCGGTTTGCGGATGCGCAGCTCGCCGGACATCTCGTTGATGACGAACTCGTCCGTTTCTTGCACGTTCGCGCTGTTGACCTGGGAATGTTGAAAGAAGCATTAGTATTAGGCTATCATCAAAAAACTAATTACAGTCATCTCACATTTATTGTTATGGAAGAATACCTCCAACCGTTATCGGGATGATCGGATTAGATGTTAAAATAACAAAAAATAATAACAGAGATTTGTTTGAAGAATAACTAACAGAGTTATTAGTCTGTTATTACAATAACAATCCAATAACAAAAAAATAATAACGACGAATAACAAATCTTGTTATACAAAACATAAAATGTTATTGGCCTAGTATTTTCAAATATCAAAAAATGTTATTCCCAAGATATTTTCGTCTGCTCGGGACTTCATCAAGTTACTACTGTTCTCGACTGTCGAGAACACAACACTGATGAAGTCTGCAAGTAGTAGACGAAATACGTATCTGTCAAGATTTTAAAATATATAGCGGAATTAAAAAGAACAACACGTCTCTTTGTATTCATTGTAATTTCAATTTATTTTTGTTTAAATTGAAGGTATTCACAATTTTTAAGATAAAGGCAAAAATTTGGAGAAGTGCCAAAAAGAATGGGTTGGTTCGAGTTGGATGAATATCGAGATTCTTGCTTGTGTAAGATTGAGGCAGAATGAAATTAAAATTTATACTTTTCCTGTTTTTGTTCCAAACTGTTTTTTTATTTCTCTGAGATTTTATGTAAAAGTTTTTTAAAATCAGAGATGTCTCCTTGTAAACGAGTTTTTTTGATTGCATTTTCGTTTTTATTAATTTTGCTTAGAAAATAGAGACGACATCTCAAATACTTATATTTTGCCAAAGAATGCATCGATACCATAAAAAAGTCCATTTACAAATGTACAACAGAACACTTAAAAAATTGTATGGTTATCTGTTAAGAAGTCAAAAGATTAAAAAAAATTAGGCTCTTGTTCGAAGCAAACCGATATTTTTTTCATTCTGAAAACAAATTATATGAAAGTTACTACTTTTTAAAATTCCAGGGTTAGGCATCATATTTTAACAAAAAAATATATACCGTGACATTGATAGGATTTGAATTTATTTTTGGAATATTGTCCAACTTAACAGTTTTTCTCAAGATTTTACTTTCCAAACATGTACTGGGGTAGGCCACAAAAGGTCCTTGCTTTATCTTGAAAAAAAGTTTTACAATAGTGCTTTAGATAATAGTTGCGTTGAAAATTCTTATTTTGAAATCCGGGGTGACTTTGATAGTCATAGTTTTTCTTGTTAAAATTAGATTTAAGTGTTAAAATGTTGAAAGGTCAGTCAATTTTGCCAGAAATTCCCTAAAACTAGTTTTGTTTATAATATCTATTCATATTGCATTTTAATCTGAATTCGCAACACAAATTTAAAGTTTTCACACTTAATATGAAATTTGTTGTACTTAAAAAGCCTAAAAGACTTTTTGAATTATTTTTCAAAAACACATAATATTTATTTTTTTAAACTTATTTTACCTTTTCCTTATGGGAAATTGCCCAAAGAATCCGGAAATTCATTCCGTTTTCCGATTCAAAATCAATGTGATTCCAAAGCATTCCATACGTATTTTATTTGTTCTCTTCATTTTGCGGAAAAATCTCAGACCTATTAACCTCTAGCATATAACCTATAAGTCTTTAAAAATCACCCCGTTTTACGGTATTTGTTTCAACAGAGCATTTCCTATCACACTCTAATGCAGGGGTGCTCAAAGTTTTTGAATGGCGGGCCAAATTTGAAGCTCACATGAGCCTGCGGGCCATATGAGAAAAACATGTTTTTTTTTTATTTAAATCTATAAAACTAAAAACAAAATATTAGAAAACAAAAAAAAATAAACAGTTTTGTACAAAAAAGCCTCCAATCAATTGGATTTTTTTATTAAAATCAGAAAAAAAACCAACATAAACATTATTCATCTGATTTTTATTGCAACTTTCGTTATATTTGTGAAATCACGATTGTTGAATTTCAATTTATTTTTTTTTATTCAATTTTTAAATATATTTTAGAAGGAAATACGCAAACTTTGTAAAAGTGTTTAATTTATTTTTTAATTTTTGTGCAATCTGAATAAAAAATATTTGCTTAAGGATTTTTCGGAAATTATTCCTCGAATTTTGATAAAATTTCAATAAATATTTGATGAAAATTTTGACATAATTTACTCTTTTTAACCACATTTAAACCTGTTACGAAACGTGTTAAAATAGGCATAAACTTAACCTTAATTTCCAGGAATTATAAAATCACTTAACGTGAAGACTTCCATCATTGCCATGATTTTTCGTTCAAATTTTGCGTCCCTATCAATATTTTGACAAAATTCCTTGTACAAGTTGTTTAGAATAGTGCCCTACACATGCTGATTCCTTTTGGTAACGATTATCCTTGCGCAAAGTTATGGAAATCATCATTAATCAATGATAGCCAACTAGGATGTCCGTGATTGAAGCACAACATTATATAAATTTTGAAACACATTTGATTTAGATCAAAAGTTCCTTCAGTGGCTTCAAGACGGCAACAACCGGCACATGCTGATTCATTTTGGTGCAGAAATTCGTAAAATTTAATTTAATACAGAGCATTTTAGAGTGATGATCAATTTTCTTTGAAAATGATCAACGGCTTCACCTTAAAGATGCGTCAAAGGGCCATTTTACATGATAATCCAAAATGGGTCCGCGGGCCACAAAAAATGACCTCGCGGGCCACGTTTGGCCCGCGGGCCTTACTTCGGTCACCCCTGCTCTAATGAATTCCACAAACAGTGGCATGTTGCGGACTTTGTCGTTTGTTTAATTCAAAGTACAACCAAATTCAAATTATCCCGTGCTCTTAAACTTATAGAAACACCGGCCGTGCGAATATTCGCCACTCACCTGCAGATGGTACAGGACCTTCCCGTTGGTTCCGTCGTCGTTGTCCGTGGCCTTTACCGTCATCACGAGGTAATCCGCCGTTGCTAAATTCTGAAACAGAATGTAATTAAAATACAGTGCCGTCAGAGTTTGATGAGTTTTCGGTGTTTTGATGACCACCCCACCGGTCAGTAGCGGGGAGATCGTGAGGGAGAAGGAAATGGTGTGGGTGGTAAATTCTATTTTCCGTTGTGGCTCCGCGGGTTAAGGTTAAACGAAAGAGAGTTCAGTGGAGAAAACTCGTGACCAGTAATAAAATAAAAAGGTACACAAGGAAGCTGGAATATTTTACGAATGAGGCATGAAAGGCTATAACAGTATTCTTTAAATTATGGGGAATGAAATCATCTTCTCAATTATATTATTAATAAAACAGTATAATCGTGCTTGAAAGTCCAAAATTGAATTCAACGACAAACATCAATTCACCCCCTGGGACTCTACTTCACAGGCTCGTGCCACCATTCATTGCATTGCAATGTCCGCATGATGGGTGCTAATTTATTCCGCGTGAATATTTCGAGCAGCAGCACTCATGCGTTTGAACGTGTTTTCACTGTCAAACACGGAACACGCGGAATGTGAATTCAGCTGCAACTGCCGGTGCGCTGGTTAGAGTGCGGCGGCACGTGGGCAAGCTTGCATGCAATTACACAGCCTGCTGGGAATGTTGTTTGAAATGCGAGTAGCGTTGGTTAGTAGTAGTGTAGCTAAGTTTCTGGTTTGGACCATGTGGTCCAATCATGACAGGTTAATTTCGTCGAAGTTCAAAACTGGGTTTAAACTAAGGACCCTGTATGAAGAAATGTATACATGATTGTGACAAATAACGTTTACATTTCCCTTGATAAAAACCCAACCTAGAAAAAATGTTCACCTCAATTGCCAGCAAGAAAGCAATGCAAAGGGTTACAATTCCTTTTTCAAGGTATTGTGATAAAATCCGACATCAATACGCTTTAATATGTTTGCGTTGCTGCATCAAACTGTTTTTCACATGACATAAGAGCATTTCGAGCATCAAGTCAAACATCCTAACATAGAAAGGCGCTTAAATTAATTTAAACTGGAAACACTGTTTGCTCTTCAATCATTCTACTTTATGAACAGTGCAAACAGCACGGCTCAATCATATGAGTACTGTCCGTCGCAAAGTGCCCCCAGACAGGATGGAAATGCACGGAACGTCAATGAAAAACTCAATCAGCTGAATTCCACACCCGTTCGGATCCAACTGGCTGATATCGCGAACGGGTAGTGCTAGTAATAGTGCTTTCTTGACGCTGGGCAGATTTTTTTTTATATTTCGAGAAAGTTGCAACTGGAGCTATCGGAAGGAGTTGCTCCATAAACCGCACTGACGATAGGTGTGACCAGACAAATGCCCCCTTAATACTAAATACACTTTCCCATCATTTCACTGCCGGCTTGTGAGTATTGAAAGCACACGCACACACAAATTAATTGTTCATCTCATTATGGCGTCCTGTGCACATTTTACTTCCCAGTCAACATGAGACAACATAGCACACCCTCGATGATATAACACGTCCTGAAGGTACATGGGTTGTCAGCGCCAGTAAACACGTGAAGGTGTGATGAGTTCATAGCACGTCGGTAGCGCCAGAACTTGTGTGCACCATGGCACGGATGGCTGTGAATTGATGAAAGAGCCGCTGGCGATTAATTTCAAACGTTGGGATACGGTCTTGAAACAGTGGTGCTTCATTCGCAGATTAGATTAGATGCTGCTGGAATCAATATATATCACCTGGCTAACAATATCGTTTACAGATCACTAAGTATTGATGCTATTTTTATTTAAAAAAACAATATTGAGTGTATTGAGCCTTAATCTCAAATATGAGATCGATTCGGTCATCCCAAACCACGTACATTTTTCTTACAATTTTGTATAGAGAAAATCACTTTTTCGGATACTACAATTTTTAGGCATATTAGCAATTATACTGGCCAATTTCCAGCAAAAAAAAAAACGTGTATTGATTGAAGTTTTAAGCTCTCTGAAGCTGTACAGACCTTTGAAGATCAAAAGTACAGCACCAACAAAAAAAAGTCGTTTTGTGACACATCTTGGGTTGGGTAATTGAAAGACCATTCATCACTAAGTGAAGTGCCGCCACAATGTAATGAATTAAAAGGCACGTGCCTTATATTACATGAATAAATAAACGAATAAAAAAATAATAATTAAAAATAATAATAATAATACAGCAATTCCCCACGAAAACAGCATGGAAAAAAACAAAAGTCCTCGGATCGGGCTCAAAATTTTTCTGGGGGTTCCTTGGCCGAAATAATTAGGCCCGTATTTTTTTGTTTGGCCATTAGGGTGACCTACGCCGTGTTAGGGTGGTCTGAAAAATTGCCATTTTCGTCGATTTTCGCAAAAACCACTTTTTTTCGAAAAATCATAACTCCTCACCATTTTAACCGATTTCAATTGTCTTATACGCAAATGAAAGGTGATAAGTTGGCCTTTCGAAGAAAAATAATAAGAAGTTTCAAAAATCTAGCCTAACATATGAAAAGGGCGTATGAAACATTAAAATGCCGTTTTGACGGTGTCTGGACCAAAGAGCCTATGTCTGGAAATATTTTTATCGGATTCCTCGAACATTTTTACATAACATACTAAAAGATGGGAGGAGTTCATTAACAGGATTCCGAGATATGATTTTTTGAAAATAAAATCCGTGTTTTTCGACGCGCCGCGCGCAAAAACCGGAAAATGACGAAATCGGCAAAAAATCAACTTTTTTCACTTAAACTGCGATAACTTTAAAATTTCAGCAATGACCTATATATGTCCGGGTACCAAAAGTTGCGTCTTTTAATTACGAAAATTTTGGTATCCAAACATCTAACCAACTTTTTCAAAACTTTTGTTCGTAAAATCGCGATAACTCGTGATGTTTATAAGCAAACCCCTTATGTCTATAAATCAAAAATTTTGTAATTGTCTGCTCTACAACTTTAAAAAACATTGTTACACTCTAAAAAATAACCCTGCAAAGTTAGAAAAAACACGAAATTTTAAAATGAAATTTTTTGTTATAAATGAAAAAATGACCCTTCTGGGTCAATGTAGATTTGAAAAGTACATTAAATTTCCCATAAAATGACATGTTCCAAAATTTTTTACCTTCGAGTAACGGAAAATGGGAGAATTTTTAAAACATTTTTAGTGTTTTTTTCGATGAAAAATACGTTTTTTCGGAATTCTGAGTACGCCATCAAATCGGGCGTCTAATTTTACATAAAAGTCCCTTTGACACCAAAGTTCTATCTCATCACCGTTTCAGGCTGCAAATTATTGAAAAACACCTCTTTTTTCGCATGTTCAAAAATGGAAGGGGTCGTACCGCCCCTCCGTCACGAGATATCAAAAAACGGACCTCGGATTCGTGATCAGGGACAAAAGTTACCCCTTAGGACAAAGTTTCACGCAAATCGAAGAGGGGTCGGGGCAACTTTTCCCGATTTCGTGTGAGTTGGTAGAGAATTACCCATAGGTCATCGCTGAAATTTTAAAGTTATCGCAGTTTTAGTGAAAAAAGTTGATTTTTTGCCGATTTCGTCATTTTCCGGTTTTTGCACGCGGCGCGTCGAAAAACACGGATTTTATTTTCAAAAAATCATATCTCGGAATCCTGTTAACACTGGAACGCCCAACGCATGTCCAACTTACACGGACGCCCAAGCCAAGGCCCAAGCCTCCAAAAAAAGTTGGAACGGTAACTTCAACTCGCTGGTTCTCGGGCATAACTCACCCAATCAAGACGATTCTTTTTTCTAGTGATTTGTTAGGATGTCTAGATGATCCTAGAACTTTGCAGAATTCAATTTGATCAAATCTGTAATTTTTGCGACCAAAAACATCGTTCCAACTTTTTCAAAAAGACTGCCTCCACGGAATTTTTGGCGAATTTTTTTTTACACGCAAAAAAAAATTGGAACGATGTTTTTGGTCGCAAAAATTACAGATTTGATCAAGTTGAATTCTGCAAAGTTCTAGGATCATCTAGACATCCTAACAAATCACTAGAAAAAAGAATCGTCTTGATTGGGTGAGTTATGCCCGAGAACCAGCGAGTTGAAGTTACCGTTCCAACTTTTTTGGAGCCTTGGGCGTTGGAATGTTAATGAACTCCTCCCATTTTTTAGTATGTTATGTTTAAATGTCCGGGGAATCCGATAAAAATATTTCCAGACATAGGCTCTTTGGTCCAGACACCGTCAAAACGGCATTTTAATGTTTCATACGCCCTTTTCATGTGTTAGGCTACATTTTTGAAACTTCTTATTATTATTCTTTGAAAGGCCAACTTATCACCTTTCATTTGCGTACAATTGAAATCGGTTAAAATGGCGAGGAGTTATGATTTTTCGAAAAAAGTGGTTTTTGCGAAAATCGACGAAAATGGCCATTTTTCAGACCACCCTAACACGGCGTAGGTTACCCTAATGGCCAAACAAAAAAATACGGGTCTAATTATTTCAGCCAGGGAACCCTCAGAAAAATTTTGAGCCCAATCCGAGCACTTTTGTTTTTTTCCATGCTGTTTTCGTGGGGAATTGCTGAATAATAAGTTATAAACTTTGATGATCTGGACAATCAATCTATCACTCATCTGAAATCTATTAAGTTCATTAATATTCAAACAAAATTTGTAAGTAAAGTTAATTATTGTTAACCACCGATGTTTGGTAAAACTGGATTTCCTCCAGATTTCGAGAACAAAGTACAGGATATTTTTGGTTTTTTCTGAATGAGCACACGATTTTGTACCAAACTGCATCGATAACTCAAAAGTAGGTAATGAAAATGCATATGGGACATTTGTGCGAACAGGGTCAGTGAAGTCGGTAAAAATAATCTTTTCAAGAACTGTGTTATAAGGTAGGGTTGCCATCATTGCACAGTGGTCCAGATCACAAAATTAAGTGGAAAATGGATTTTCCGAAAAATGGTGAAGTTTTATAGCTAGACACCAATTAAAAATAATTGTTGCAAATGGAAAAGGCAACTTTTAGTTCACAATTAGGGTGGTTCACAATTAGGGTGATTTTGAAAATCTAACATTCAGGAATATTTTTAGGATTTTTTTTGACTTCTGAAAAGTTGTTGGGCTCGCCAATCCATGCAATTTTGTCGAAGACACCAAAATTTTATCTCGCAATCTACGTCTTCTACGACCAAATTGAGAGAAAGCATCTGACCAAACCTTAAAAAATCAGTTTTTTTAACGTAGAAATTCAGGGTTAAGTTTTAGAGAAAAGTGATGTTCAAGGCACTTTTATTACTTAAAAAATCGAACATTTTTATTTTTTGACAGGTCAATTTGGACTTAAGGGTCAAAAGTTACAGCTATTTTAAGTTAAAAAACCCGATTTAATCCCACCTGGGGTGAGATAGAGCCTTTCTTACAAAAGGAAGTTAACGGCAGTTGATTTTTTTATATTTTTTTTTCAAAGAAATAGCAATATAAAGAATGGTCCATTCATAATACAATTCGAAACTCAACCATATTTTTTCATATAACTGAAAAGCGCTGGTTTTTGCCCCATTTGCCATGGCCAGTTGTAAGCTGTGCTCGCACATAAGCATTTTCGATTTTTTAAATCAGAACACATTGTTTTTGAGACAGAGAATTAGCTCACAATTTGCGATGTTCGTAATGTTTTCTGCATATCGCTAAATTGTTCGTATTCTCTGAGTGTTTTTTTGCACCTTTCAAAATATTAAAAATTAACGAGAAAACAAAATAATTCCGTCTTGCTCCAATGCGTTAAAGTGGTTACAAAATAACTGGCAGAAAGTGTTTCAACACCCGAGAATTTGCCGTGTTGTAAACAACGATGTAACGGTAAAGCCGCATAAATGTTCTTGAAAGCTTTGAAACGCCTACTGTAATTCACTAAACTGTCATTTAGGCGTTAGGCAAAATTGTGAGCTTTCAATAAGCAAGCATTTAGGCGTTTTTGGGATTGGGAAGCATACAACGACTGAGCGCTCGGTGGGACTTCACTACGACAAACGCAAACGTATCGAATAAACCACCTTGGTGCGCTGGTACGATGAACAAAAATACTAATACACAAAAAGGCTAGTACCGAAGCTAGAAAACCAAACCCGCGATGTGCGTTGTCACTGGCACATGGGAAGCTTGAACGCTTCCCAGAAATTCGTTCGCTCAGAGTTCGATCAGAGAATGAGCAAAACAAAAAAGAAAGGCAAAAGAATGAGCATGAGGCTTCAGAACAGATAGCTGCTTGCGTCTAGTTTGCGTTAACTGATTTTTTTTTTTTTTTCATAAAATTATTTTTATTAGGTCCTTTTCGGTACTGGGACCTGGTTAGGACCGAGTCGGCTTTTGTA